>NC_143558.1:16950166-17257333 GCF_054136105.1 Typopeltis vanoorti
CCATGGATGCCCCCGTGTTCTCTCCCCACCTTCCATATAACGAAAAATTTCATCATTTGAAATGCTATAACACCCATTCAAAAGTTTATAGACCTCTATCATATCACCCCTCTTTCTCCTGTTAACCAGAGTCTGTAATCCACATACTCACAATCTGTCCTCATAATCTAAATCCCATAATCCGGATATAATCTTTGTAACTCTTCTTTGCACCCTTTCCACAGCTTCTTTATCCCCTTGGAACCCAGGAGACCAAATCTGCGCACAGTAATCCAAGTGTGGTCTTATCAAAGCCTTATAAAGAGGCAAAATTACTTCCTTATCCTTACATCTCAAGGTTCACTTCAGGATAGAAATTATCTTCCGAGTTGTATTTGCAACTTTTGCTATATGACCTTTGAACTTTAAATTCTTATCCACCAAGATCCCTTGCCTCTTCAGTTTCTTGTAGCATAACTCCGCTAATATAATATGCCACTGGATCTCAAATCATGACCAAGTGCATGACTTTACACTCACTAACATTAAACTGACAGCCATTTTCGTTTTCTCAGATTTCCAGTCTATTCAAATCATTTTGTAATTGCTGAAAATCAGTAGCATCCATGATTGCCCTGCCTAACTTCACATAATCAGCAAACATTTGCAAATCTGATGATAGATCCTGCTTGAAGTCATTAATGTATAGATTGAATAATAATGGCCCAAGGACTGAACCCCGAGGTACACCACTGGTTACCTTAAATCTGGCAGATTCACACCCACTGTATACCACTTTTTGATATCTGTCTGTTAACCATCCCCTGATCCAAGTCAATAGATTATGTTCATCCCATATTCTCCAGTTTATGCAACAGCCTATCATGTGGTATCCTATCAAATGCCTTAGAAAAATCCAACATTATCATGGTGTATCCATTTCCTTTATCCAACTCGGCCGTAACATTGTTATAAAATATGAGCAAATTGCTAAAACATGACCTTCCTTTAGTAAACCCATGCTGTTCCCTGCAGAGTATAGAATGATTGTCTACCCATTTCTGTATGTGAGTTCTTACTAACTTCTCTAAAATCTTCACTACTACACCATAAATACTAATAGGTCGGTAGTTAGACACATCAGTTTGTGCACCACCCTTGTGCAATGGAACTATATTACATTCCTTCCATTCCTGAGCTGAGACTCAAGTTATACAAATGTGTGAAAGGCCAAGCCAATTCAGCTGAACATTCCTTTAACAAACAGGCAGATATTACATCTGTCCTTATTGACAAATTCTTATCCAGGTTATGCAAAAGCTCTTCAACCTCATTTTTGTGAACCTCTAACTCTTCATCCAATGTAGAAGTAGCACTGTGCACTATACTACATACACCTGGTTGATATGTCTTAGCAAAGTGAGCACTCATTAACTGAACAATCTCCTTAGCTTCCGACACTCGTGTACCATCTGCATTCAATAAAGTTATTCTTCCACATTCATTCATTTTTTCTTTTGCTTGCAGCATAACGATAAAATTCTTTTGGATTGCCTTTAGCTTGCATGGCCAATTTCTTTTCATACTCCATTTTAGCTTTTCTCACAATACTCGTTATTTTTCTCACGATACTCTTTCCACGTCATCTTCTTCTTGTGGATTTCTAGCTTAATGAGGCTGCACATCCATTTCACACCCAACCTATTTACTCTTTGAACACTAGGGATACATTGAGATTCTGCCTCATTCAAGCGCTTTTTCGAAGATTCTCATGCATTGCTGACATTTTTTCCATTCAATAACTGATAGGACCAAAGATAATATTCTTCTAAGTTGATCATAATTTCCAGCTTGGTAATTCAGCATGTAGCCTGATTTAATCAGAGTTTCAATACAAGTAGATACATCCCAAGAAAGAACAGCATGATCACTGTCACCAATTGGTGGTAAAATAGCTATATCCTTGACAGAGATCCCTTCTGACGCTATGAGCAAATCCAACGCTATGACCTCGAGTTCCTTCTTTCACATGCTGCTTGAGAAAGTTATCCTGCAACGATTCAATAAATTCCTGTTCTTTCTGATCAAGAACAGGAATTTACTGAATTGTTCAAGCAGCATGTGAAAGAAGGAACTCGAGGTCATAGTGTTGGATTTGCTCATAGCGTCAGAAGGGATCTCTGTCAAGAATATAGCTATTTTACCACCAATGAGATTTCTCTTCTACTCAATCAATGTTTGGAAAATTAAAGTCACCCATAAATGATCATTCGCTTGGTACCCATAAGGCTAAATTGGCGATGCATTTCTTCATCCCCTACAACTGAGCTGCCAGGCCTGTAGCAACACCCCACCATATATTTCATTCTGTTAACCTCCACTTCACATCAAATAGACTCAAACTCATCGCTACATGGGGCATTGTTACCATCGTTTTCTTGTATTTCTACCCTAACTGGACTTAAGTCATCTGATATCATTAGTAGCACTCCTCCTCCTCCTCTCCTATCTCTTCTGTCATTCCTAAATATAGTATATCCGTTACACTCAATCCCGCTTACCATATCTGATAGCCAGGTTTCACTAATGCCAGCAATCTTAGTCCACATCGTATTCAATAAAGCAACAAACTCAACCCTTCTAATGCTCCTGGCATTTGTGTATAGACATAATAAATTACAACCTAGCCTATTCTCATAATTAGATATGCAATGTATTTGGTCTTGTTCTAGAATTTTCTCTTTTCCCTCCCCAGACATACTTAAAAGGTCCAAACCCAAAGCATATTTTTCCACTCCTACGCCACATACATAACCATGTTCAAAGGCATTTATATCTTTATCACATTTGTATACCATAGCTGAACTTTCACACACATTTTTCCCATTCCTCCCTTGATGATCTAGTTTCCCTGACTCTCTGCATTAAGTCTCATACCAAGAAGTAATTTTTCCAGGCTTCTGATGCCAAATGAATTCAAGAGCAGGCTATACAAATCTTTTCTGCCATCAAACACACCCCACACTTCTAAAAATTCACATCCATATCTTCTACATAGCCTACGTGTGAAATCATTTGCTATCATTGCCCTCCTTCTTAACTCAGTACTATCATATCTAGGTAGTAATCCTACAATTTCTACTCTCTCACATTTCTTTCTCGCTTCTTCCAACAGAGACCTTTCACATCTTCTCTCATGCTAGGTTTGTCACCACTTAAATTATTAGTACCTACCAGCACTACCATTTCTTTTTTGGTTTTCAATTACACTTGTCATATATTTAATTTTTGCTCCCAGGAAACTAGAAGTGGTGACTCCCTCGGCAAGCGCAAATTTTAAAATTGAGTCATCATACCATATTACCTCATTTTTCTTAGATATTAACTGACTTACCTTGTTGTTAATATTTTGATTACCAAGTTCAGTATTTTCCTGCCTGTTCTTGTTCACCGTCTGGTGAATGCCTAGTATATTAGGATTAGAAAAAAGATGAGAACAAGAACAGGCAGGAAATCTGTCAAATTTCCTCTTCTATCAAATCTGAGCCACTTAAAGGCTCAGATTTGATAGAAGAGGACTTTGTTCCCAGATCTGTTTTTCTCACATGTCCCATACATACTCAAAAGGATTTAGATCTTGGCTTTATTGTGGACAGGGAAGAAGATTGTGGAAGTCACTGTAATGCTCGCTGAACAATTCTTGCATGACAGACAGCAGCAATATCGTCCATGAAACAGCTCTGACCTGCTGGATATAAAGTCAACATTGCAAAATGGACTTGATTAGTAACAGTGTTCAGGCATTCCTTGAAGGATATCTGACCTTTCAGCAATATCAGGAGACCCGTTTGTCCATACAAGACTTCTTAAATGATGGCGATCTCGCTCCTGACAGACTTCTTAGAATCATGGTTATACCTCTTAGACATGTAAAGTGGGTTATTTTTCCAATGATTAAACACCCGGAATATCACACCTTTTGAGAAAGTCAGTTCTGCTGGTTTCAAAATCGTGGCTCCAACCACGATTGTTGGAGCCAATAAGCCAATGGCTCCAACCATGATTGTGGTTGGAGCCATTGGCTTATTGCGAGGCACTCACAATAACCCTTTATTGAACTCAGAGAGATAATTTGTTTTCTCATTGTGATCAACACTACTGATGATTACTAACCAGAAGCATTCTTAAATAGTTGCCTTGAACATGTGGTGAAACATGCGACCAAGTATTTTGCATGTAAGCTGAATAAGTGACATCTACGTACATCTGCATAAAGGTTTCTAATTCAGTGACCGGTATGTGTAGAAGATATGCAGCATATGTCAAAAACCAGTTGTTGCCCCCCCCCCCCATCTAATTTCAGTGAAAATATCAAGTGAAAGTACAAAATCTTATGAAATTTCACACATAGTTAACTGAAATTTACTTCATTTTCTCAAAATAGTCTTAAACTATGTAAATAATACAATATAAAGTTTGTGAAATGAAAATTTCATCTCTCTCTAGTATCAATGCACTACCAACCATTCAAGAGATGGTATTGCTACACAGTTTGGGTCGTTATTTAGGATTACAACCAAAGGCCATGAAGCCAGTGTATTATACACGAGGGAAACTGAAAAGTTCTGATAAACAGGAACAGCAGCTGAGGACTGGTTTGTGCAAATGACTGCTGCATCATTTGCAATCCTTAGAGGATTGCAAATGATGCAGCAGCATTGTAACAAGTGCATAACACTTCATGGGGAATATGTAGAATAATGTGTAATTTACCATGGTTCTACCTCAATTCCTTCATGGTGATCATCACAACTTTTCAGCACACCTTTGTATATCAGCTACATATGTTCTTCTGACTGCTTTACAGTATGAAAAATCCAAGTTTCCAGTAGAAAAATCCCTGACATCTCTGCATGTGACAATTTGAAATTTCATAATGAAAGAATATTTGTAATAATTATATAATCAGCATAAAACTTTTACATTATAGCTATTACGTAGTCTCATACCTACCTTCTTGCTCGGGTTTTCATTTTTTTTGGGACGTTGTATTATACGCTCATTTTCTGTTTTACGTGGAGCAAATTTACTTATGCTATCCTTAATTCCTAACTTTTTTCGAGGTACATTATTATCAAAAGCAATGGTAAATGCAGTAGCTAAAGATGCTGAATTTGATTTCTCTTTCATATTATCATTAATAAGTTCTGATTGTTCTGGGGATCCACTGTGATTTTCATTTATCAAAGATTTCACCTGCATTTCTTCCTTTGGTTGTGATAAATTTTGAGATGACTTATTTATAATAGATGAGTTTTGACAATGCTCTTTTGAAATTTCTGAAAAATTCAGAAATAATATTTTCAGAAAAAATATTAATATATTTTGAATATATTATTTTATAATTAAATATATTAAAAAATCTATACATTCAAAAGTTTTATGACTGTTAAGAATATATAATCAAACTTTCATACTACTATTAAACTGGCCTGTTAAATAATAGCATAATATGATACAGATGGGGCATATCATAAAAATATATGAAACTAAACTGAATGATGAACAGCATTCTAAAAATATACTGGTCAACTTTTCAAACTGAAAGATCAAGCACAGTCAAAAGTTGGAATATTTAAAAATAAAACAACTTAACATTAAAAAAAGATAAAATAAAAAATATATATTACATGCCAGAAGCAAGCTGGATGGTTTAAGACTTTTAGGAATGGTATTTTGCTTCATCCTAATCCCACTTCAAGCATTGCATTTAAGAATAATGTAACCTGGTCCAATACTTTCTTTACCCCAAGACCCCATAGCTGCATAGTAATTCAAATTCATTATAATAAAATTAAGGAGACAACTATGGTGTTAGTTGTTGGAATTGAAGTGGTCAGAGTAACAACTTCAATTTAATATAAACCATAGTAATTACCTGATATTTTGACTTCATATCAAGGTCATTATCTGGAGTATGCATGCGTGCGCACGCACGCACACATACACACACAGAGAGAAGCTACACTACAATACACATGGTAAATTAAAGTAATACTAATTTAGTCAACCATTGACTGGCCTGACGTCTGGTGGAAGAAAACTGCATCAAAGTGTTTAGTTGTAAATGCTGCGCCATTGTAATCATATGCTGTTAATTTCTCTTTATTTTAAGTGTCTTTATTTTTTTCTCTATACCTTATATACCATAATTCTTATTAGCTAATTCTTTATATCTGTTATTCTAATTTAGCTGTGCGCACTTTCTCTCTCTGAATCTTTCTTGCTTACATTATCACGTACTATGTTTATCTACCCTTCGCACTACGAGTCTTATGCCTAAGATACTAGGAAAATTTATTTAATTTAGACTGCACCACTAATATCATTTAATTAGCATAAAACTCAATAATACAGCTGGCAGATTTCTCTCTCTCACACAAATTCCTTCAAACCTTTACATAAACAGTCATGGTCTATTCTTTTACTTAACTTTACACTTCGGCTATCTCACTTAGTTTTCCACTCACAAGTCCATTTATTTAGGAACAGTGCAATTGTAAAAATAAACAATCAGGCAGCACTCCTTTAACAAAAAAATCAAAACACATTTTATTTACATTACTATGAATATACATGAATTAAACAATAGGAAGATTGTTTTCTCTATCCAATTATAAAATCTTTAACATAAATTAGAATCTTTTTACTTCAACATTAATTAATCACTTTAATTCAAAAACCTATTAACTCTCTGCTTACAAATTCAACTTATTAAACTCCTAGTTTACTTGTAAAGAGGTTAGAGTTATTTTTACTAATTTGATATCAATTTCCAACATGCCAATAGACTCTCTTAAGGACACCTCTTATCACTATTAAACAAAAATCTTAAACGTCCTTGTATAACAAATATAAGAGGAAATATACAAAACTGTGTAACTTACAAAGGCTCTGTATCGCATATTCAGTCAAAAGACTTTCACTAAAAGTTCTATGACAATTCTTTCATCTCAGATCTTGAGCTTCTTTCAGGAAATTTGGCTTCAGTAATATCTTATCGGAAAAATAGCAAGGTGTAAACAGCGACCTGTGGTACTCATACAGCCCTGGCAAAATGTTGTTCTCCCACAGCGAAAAGAAAAACTTCAGAGCGAAGCTGCTTCGGGTAATTTACATCGTCTTTTCTCCTCTGCTTTGGCTCGCCGAAAATGCCTGGACGACTGCCGTCTCAAGTAGCTTGAACTCCCGCCTCTGAGAAACCATAATTGCTGCCAACTGTCAACCGGGATCACTCTCTGGCCTGGAAGCTTTTCTCCGGCAATTGGAACTTCACCTTACGGCAACTCGAAGCGCTCTCTCGCTCTCTAGACTGGAACCAGGAAGCCCCTCTCTGGCAACTGCAGGAAGCAGGGAGCTCCGTCTGCGGCCTCTGGAAACCCTCTCTCTGGCCTAGAAGTCGTCTCTCTGTCTAGCGACGTCTCGAACCAGGAAGCTCCCTATGCTTGGCTCTGTCCCTTTTTATTATGCCTTCTCTGAGACCTCGCACGAAGTTTGTAACCCCCAAAAGAACTGCATAACTCTTTCATCTACTTTCAAGTTCGGCCTGCTTTCTGTTCTCCGCTTTCTTTTGATTGTAAATACGGGGTAATTTAACATAAACCACCCCGTATTTATGGATTACCAAAAATTCACAAAACTAATATTCCCCTACACCCCATAGTTGATAGCATAGATAGTCCCACATAAACTGGCCCGGCATTTAGTCAAGTTGCTTGCCCCCCTTACTGGCAACTCCTCTACTTTTGTAAAAAATTCAATCCATTTCAAACCACTGGTTAAAAATCTAATTCTAAAAGATTCAGACATAATGGTTAGTTTTGATGCCACCTCCTTATTTACCAAAGTACCACTTATAGACACTCTTGATTTAATCAAGTCTAAATTTCTCCCAGATATTTTTGAATTATTTCAATTTACCATGAATGCTGGTTACTTTACATGGGGGGGGGGGAATTCTACAAACAGATTAATGGTACTGCTATGAGTTCCCCCCTCTCTCCCCTGTTAGCAAATTTTTACATGGAACACTTTGAAAACGAAGTACTTACCACAGCTACATACAAGCCACAAGTGTGGTTATGCTATGTAGATGATGTGTTTGCCATCTGGCCCCACGGACAAGCCATTTTGGATGCTTTTGTCACCTACCTAAACAGCCAACACCCCAAAATTCACTTCACAGTAGAAAAGAATCAAATAACTGTTTACCATTTCTTGACACATTAGTCACCTGCCTTTCAGATGGATCGCTATCTTTTTCTATTTACAGAAAGCCTACACACACAGGAAGATACCTACATAAACAATCACATCATCATCCAGTCCAACAGTACGGCATTTTAAAAACACTTACACACAGAGTCAGAGCTATTTGTTCTAACGATACAGCTCTGACCACTGAACTCCAATACCTGCGCCATACGTTCTTAGCCAACGGCTACAATCCCTACAAAATAGATAAAATACTACATAGTCCCATTACTCTGCCCTCCCCTAATACACAAGAATACAACATGACCATTTCTATTCCCTATATCAGAGGTACATCAGAAAAGATAGCCAAAGTATTGTTGAAACATGGCCTTCGCACCACTTTCAAACCTCATGTCAAGCTAGCAACTCTGATTCGCTCGCCTAAGGATAAACTTCACCCTTTAGCACACCCAGGAGTGTATGAAGTTCCATGCGACTGTGACTTGGCCTATTATGGGCAAACAGGAAGATCAGTGAACATCTGCCTGGAAGAACATGAAAGATACATTCGCTACTATTACTATGGCAAGTCGGGACTGGCAGACCACGCTTTGGACACTCCTTCACACAGTATTAGATGGAGGAAAACGAATGTGCTATTTAGGAGTCGTTATAGATCTGAAAGATTATTTTTTGAGTCAGCAATGGCTTTGAAGAATTCTCCCAACCTTAACAAATATGGTTGCATTAATTTGCCAAAAATTTGGGAGATGGTTATCCTAAGAAAAACTCCTGGATAACTGCTGTTTTTTTTTTTTTCGTTAGAAGGCACCTAAAAAGAAAAAAAAAATAGGACTTTAGATCGTTTGTAATTATATTGTTTCACTCACTCACTGTCGCTTTTACAAGTGTGTTGTGTTCTGATGATGCCGAGTTGAAAATCAGCGAAATATAAGCGTTAATAAAACATCTTTGTTGATAAAAGTGTTTGTGGTGTTGTTAATACTGTGAAAAATAAGTCATGAAATGCTAATAATGTATACAACAACTTCATTTTTAATACAATTCTGACACTGATGCCATATGTTCACCTGATCCCATCTCTCAGATCTGTAAGTTGAAATTGGTTTCAATACTTTATGCCCTAAATAATTATTACCCCAAGACCCCATGGAGTCAAAAACTCACTCGGAGACCCATTTGTCATATACATAGCTCATCAGACCACACACCTAAACACATTCAAATTCTCTGCAGACACTACATTCTCAGGCAAGGCATTTCAATCATTCACAACTCTGCAAGCAAAAAAAAACCTGCTTCTTACTCCCTTGTTCATGCCCTCTTGTTCTCCTCCAATTTTCCCATGTTATGAAAAACCTCTTCAATATTGATCCTATAACAACCCCTTACTAATTTGTTTGTCTCTATCATATCACCCCTCTTCCTTTTATCCACTAGACTCTGTAAATTGCATCTTCTCAACCTTTACTAATATTCAACATTCCAGAGATCAGAAACTATCTTAGTCAGTTGGCTTTAGATCCTTTCCAACATCTCTATCTTTTTGAAAACCATGGGATGGGACCAAATCTGTGCACAGTGGTCCATGTGTGGCCTAATCAGGAATGAAACAAGAATCTCCTTATTATTGGAAGTTTTTCCACTTGGTTATACTATAAATTTAAGATACCTAGAAATTTTATATTTGGTTTAATATTTTATCTAAGTGTAAGCAAACAAAGTTTGTGCCTGAAGTATTTTCAGTACTGGGGCAACTCATATATAGAAGCTAATGACTTCACATCATTGGCTTAGTATCTCATAATTTCATAATGCAAAGCACATATCTTTACAGACAAGTATAATGCTATAATGCTATGCATTATGAGAAGGGTCACCTATTCAGACCAGACCCAGAGATGATACTAAGGTTGAAGTAATGCAGAAGTCATATTTTCATATACAAGTAGCCAAAAGGTGTCACGCCTTATTAAAATACTTGGGATTGGATAAAGTTGTTGGATGATTTACCACTTGGTTATACTATAAATTAAAGATACTAAGAAATTATATACTTGGTTGAATCCTTTATTCAAGTTTGCTCACCATTTTATCCAATCATTTTTCACACCCTTTTGGGGCATTAACCTTTCTCACGATGTGTTCCCCTGTCCACCCTGAGCCTCTCCATTTCTCTGTTTGTCTTGCACACTTGTTCTCTCATTCTCTATACTCATGCTACCCATTTCTTCATTCATAACCACCACTTCAATCTCTCTCTCTCTTTTCTTACTCATCTGCTCTTTCACATCACTTCTTACTTGAACAGATTCATTCTCTGCATTCATTTCTCTACTTTCCAGCAGCAATCTTTGCATAGGACATATGCCAAAACCATTCAAATGCAGTTCATCGCTTTCATACAGTTAAATTCATCCATAAACTCATTCCACACATTAACAAACTGCATGCCTTTCTTCTCACACATTTCTGCTAAAATATCATTCACAATCTTCACACTCTGCCTCATTTCATCACTCTTTCATACCTGGGCAACACACTGATTATCTTTCCTATCACACTATTATCTTTTATCCTTCTCAACATCCTCCTGATAACCAATCTTACGTGTTCCTTGTTCCCAGTCAAGTCATTTGTCTCTATTAACACTACCAACTCTTTAGCTCAATTACTCCTCATATCCAACACCTCAATCACTCTATTCATTTTACCTCCAGGAAAACAAACATTGTGCATCTTCTTGTTTACCATACCTCTAATAATGGAATCCCCCAACAACGCCACTTGTGGGTTTTTCGTTACCTCTTTCATACTAATATCATTTGTTTTCGTCACTGTCACTCTTCCATACATCTCGAATTCTCTTAATTTCACTCCACATCTGTTTCATCTCATACCTCATCTTAACCAACTCATGTTTTGACTAATTTCTCTCTTTGATGTTTATTCTATTGTTGATTTCCATATTTAATTTGCCACCTTCACTAACACTTGTTGCTAAATCACTAAAATATTTTACTTATTCTGCATGGTCTCTGCTGAAAAGGCAAGTAATGTTTTCCACATTCCTACTATTTTCAGAGTCTGGCTTTTTATTGATGATTTTCATACCAAATTTTTACAGTAGTTATTCGATTTCATAAAGAACCCTGAAGATTTGTACTGGATTTATTTAAGAGTACAACATAATCAACAAAGTAAACTGCTAAGTTGAACATGTCCAATTTTCATATTAGGTTTAATGACACTTTTCTTCGTAACATAATCCATGCAGATGATGAATAATAGTGGAGATAGCATGCATTCTTGTATTCTGATGTTACATCAAACCATAATATTGTACCTTCAATTCTAAGTGCTAACTCACAACTTAAATATAGACTATATCTTTGTATAATATTCCATTTACCACATATAAGTATAGTATTTTGATAAGCTTTCCTCTTGGCACACTTGAGTGTGTTTCATATACTAAATAGTCTGGATGTCAACAAAACAATTGTCACATTTTGAGAGAATGTGCTTAAAGAGACAGTTTCATTGATTTGGCTTTTCAGCAAGAGTCTAGCCATAGGAAAGGTGCCTGAGAATTGGAAGGAGGTTAAGATAGTGCCATTGCATAAAGATAGTGGTAGAACAGGTCAAACTATAGACCAGTTTGTATTTCTTCTGTAGCTGTTAAGATTTTTGAAAAAATTAGTGAGAAATGGTATATAGCATTGGGCTGATGAATATAATGTTAATGTCACAGACATTATAATGTTATAATGTCTGTGACAGTCAGCATGGGTTTGTTAAGGGATGCTTTTGCTTTAGTAATCTGATTGTCTTTTATAATAAATCCTGAACCACAGGGTTCAGTAGTGGGACCTGTATATCAATGACCTGTCAACAGAGTGCAAGGGGATATGCACTTCTAAACGCTGAACCCACCACATCACTGCAGTACACAAAACTTACATTTTCAGGATGAAATACCCAAATAAAGTGATCATTAAACAATTCCACTATGCCTTCTGTACCAGTCACTCTACTCCCATTTTTTCTAACAATCTATTTCTCCTCTTACTAGTCATATAGCAAAATAATTCTATGTATTTTCCTTGGATCTCAGGTGTCTAATTTCTTCCAATATTCAAGTTTTGCTTTCATTGCCATGCTAGTTACTTTCCTGGACTTAGATTTATATTGTTCGTGCATCCACTCTCTACCTATTGTTAAACTTTTTCTACAACCTCTTCATCATCATCAGTTCCTGTTTGATACTGTTTGTCAGTCACTTAATTTTTCTACAGTGTGAAAATGCAAACACCAATCATGTTCTCTTTCACTTGAGGCATACAACTTGCCATTGCTTCAAATAAATATTTCTTCACTAGCTCCCATGCACTGATAATATCTTGTCCTTCCATCCATGGAATTGCCCAAAGCTGATTTCTGAGATTATTATAATTCCACATAAATTCCTTTTTCCTTGATACTTCTGCCTATCTATTCATCCTCAAGTCAAGAGTACATGGTGACTCTCTCTCTCTCTCTCTCCAACCAGAGGCAGGGATGTCACCTCAGTTACGATCAGATCCTCGAATGCTTCAAATCTCCTGAACCTCATATTTCTTCTACTATATATGTTGTCTAAGATAGTTGTCTTTCAAAAATTCCAGGCATCTACATAATACAAGCCTCTCTTTTGATGCATGCTCTCCTCCTCAACTCTGCATTATCAAATGCTGGGTAGCATGCTCACTATCTTCCCTCTCACACCCTTCTGCCATGCAACCTCAAGCATTAACCTCAGATCTGTCAACACACATTTCACACTACCTCCATGTCATTTGTACCTATCACAATAATCATCTCACCATTTCACCTCACTTATAGTCCACTCGCATAATCACACTGTTCATTATCTGTCCATGCTAACTGCTGGGAGGCAAACATGTCACAAGATCTTTTAGTATACTATGTAAAATGTAGTTCTTAAGTGGTGACAAGCTGGGCAATTACATATCACCAACTGAATTACACCTGCTGCTGTTATTGATACACAGCACAAACAACAATGATGAGATATACAAAAAAAATAATATACTAAACCCAAAAGTAAACTATGCACAGTCAATATGAACTAATGAGATAAGATTCCCTATAAATTTAAAACAACTACTCTGATAATTTATATTGAAAGTTATCTTTTTTCCACTGCCACTTCATTAATGCGTTCTACTCTAAACTTTGTCCTCTGGTAGAACAAACATTTACTTTTTTTTTTTTTCCTAATAATATTTAAGTCTACAGTTCACATATGGAAATTCAACTTTCATTATTTTCAGAAATTGAATGCACACAAGTTCTGAATTTAAAAAGCCAGAATCCCTAATCGCACTTGCCATAAATGTAGTATCCAATAATTATACAGCCAATGAAGCATTGCTAATGGAAGAGAAAGCACCTACAACAATGACTGATGTTAATCCTGTAGAACACATATGATAAAAATTAAATAGATAAAGAACTGGTAATGAAAAATGTGCTGATTTAATGTATAAATCAGTGGTTCTTCAACACCAGACTACAACCATATTGTTGCTGTACATCTTCAATTGGAAATGAATGTAACTGGACTAGCTAAACAGTCTTTGTAAATAAAAACTGTATGACTAAGCAGTAATTAATGTACAAAATATATCTCATTATATTCTATAACATTTATTGCATCTTTCTGCATTTTATATTTGTACTATCTGATCTTAAGTTACTGCCCTTTCAAATAATAAATCATTTGGCATCCATTCAGAGGCTGCTGAATTCAAATCATTTACCTTAGCATCCCATAATGCATAAACACATAAGTCAATAACGGTTGAAACCAGACTGGTTTCAATCTTTATTGAAGCTACACATGCCAAGTATAAATATTCATTGTAAGTGGAAAAACTTCCCACAACTATCTCTGATCCAAAGTATTTAATAATACTTATGTCTCTGATGATTAAATTAAATAATCCAAGATATATACACCATTTTACTACTTGTAGATGGAAAATATGACCTCTACATTGATTTAATCTTGGTATCTTTCTAGGCATAGATAATTACCCTTCCCATAATGTTTTTGTATTATGGACTACTAAGACAATTGATGTGAAGATACTTCACATGCAAACTTTGTTCACTTACATTTGGGTAAAGGATGAAAACAGTATAACTTCTGGTCCTGTTAAAGGATTAACCAAGCATAATTAATCTACTTTGTAACTAAGCAAGAAAACTTTCCTGATCATATATTAGGCATCATTATCATCATTAGGAACTCTAGTTATATAGTCCCCCCCCCCACTAAACAAACTTGACAGTGCACAATCAAGAGCAGCAACAAGAATCAGAAGCTAACAACAGGATCACATCTCACTCAGGACTTTCAATACCTGGACAGGAAAATCTAGACTAAAGAGATCATCTACTTTACAATATGATCATGAAATTAGAAAACAGATCAATTTAGAGCACCTGTCCACTGAAATAAGTAAACAGTCATTCTTTTCCCTATACTATCAAAAAACATAATGATTAACTTAAATCTCCTAGAACCTTGTTCAAAAAAAGGATTCACAGCATGAAAATAAGAGAAAAGGACTCGACACTATACGTCACTTAAATAATCTACACCATGTCATTGCCTATACTGATGGAACATCTGATGAAGCAATCAACAAAGGAGGAGCAGGGGTTTTTCTAACTCTACCTGGAGGTGAGGAAATGCAAATCAAAACCACAGCTGGAAAAATAGCTTCAAACTTCACTTGTGAATTAACAGCCATACAAGCAGCTCTCCAGTTCTATCTCTCTAATCTAATAAACATTACAGAAGGAATAACCATCTACAGTGACTCAAAATCAGCACTTGAAGCATTACAAAATTATCAGCCCATGTAAATATTGAAAGCAATGAGAGAGAAAGAAGCAAGATACTTACCTCAAAAATTACACCCACTATCACTAACTGATGTTAAATCTAAATATTTTTTATTTAATCTGTTGAAAAATATGACTGGTAAAACAAACTATCAAGAAGAAGAAGACTGAAATCAGCAAAATTAATGAAAATAGAGAAATAACCACAATCATCACCAGACTAAGGACAGAACATTGCAAAGGAATCAAAATTCATCCAGACAGTACCAGAAGTTATGAAATATGCAAGAGCTATCCAGGAGTCTAACTAAAACCTGCCCATATTTATTCTTGTCCAGTAGTTGCTGCTGCTCTACAGAAATTGACAATAACCCTATTGAAAAGCTCTACTCCATCAAAGTTCAACAGATTGCCAAAGCAGTTCTACAGGCCCACAGTCATATCTAGAAGCTCTTCAACTGACTTGACAACAACAACTAAGCAAACCACAAAAATATTTTTGGAATCACTTAAAATGAAAGAAGAGTTAAGTGATTGATGTTTCTTAATAGTATCAAGATGGATACTAATTTTCTTATTTGATATAAAACTACATCTAATGTTTTTAATACGAGAAAAGAAATGAAAAATTGTTTATATATAGGAATTTGATTTTTAAAAATTAAGGAAAAAAGTTTAGTAGACAATATTTGAAGTTCCTCTCATCATATAATCCATCATATGCCGACCTGGCCAGAAGTGGATAGCACCCCCACAATACTGTGGCATGAATATCTTTATTAGGAACTCTAGTTATATAGTCCCCCCCAATTTTGCTGCCTAATATGAAATATCAGGCTGCGAAACTATCTAGCACTAAGTGTTAGATAGTTTCGCTGCCTAATATGAAATCACTATCCTGCTTATTGGAGGCCTGAAGTAGGGTAAGGAGTTCTGTGTTTGGCTGTTCTCAAGGACAGGGTTTCCAGATTATCTAAGCTAAAGTCCATTCACAGGACTAATATACAATAGGTTTACAATCTTCCATGGGTAGAATGCATTTTTTTAAGTGCAATTCATAAATTACACTTGTCAAGAAATTATACTCTTATGCTACACTTTATATACTCATCAGTATACTAAACGATTGACTAAATCTTTTACCCAAGTGTAGGCATACAAAGTTTGTGTGAAGTACCTTCACAACTAGACTACTTGTACATAGAGGCTGATGACTTTTTCATTAATTGTTGGTATCCCATAATGCAAAGCATATTTCCTTTTCGATGTGCATGATGCTATGCATTAAGAGAGGATCACTACCTGGACTGGTTTGGGTAGTGATCCTCTCTTAATGAACAGAGGTCTCATCTGTGGGAGCCAGATCCAGGAAGATACCAAGGTTGAATTAATGCAGAATTCAACCTATTAAATTCAACCATATTAATTCCCACACAAACTTTGTTTGCTTATTCTGAGATAAAGGATTTCTTGTTATGTATAATATAATGTGTAACCAATGAAAAAACTTTCTACAATGCAATTCATGATTGCTCATCAGCAGAGCAGTCCGTGCTGAACTTCACTGCTAAAATTTTGAAAGAATGACCATGAGCTTGGTTCACTGTAACTAAAGCAAAATGACTGGGAATTGTAGATGTTTAAACTGAAATGGATAATCTTGAAACTGTGAGCTTTCGATGCCAAGTCCAGAGATCTTAGATTACTTAATTAAACCACTATGCTACTTTAATTATATAATAAGATGAAATTTCATACCAAATTTTGTTAGCCTAGCTCTTAATATTTAAAAGGAGTACCTGATCAAATACATAAACTAATCATACAGTTTTTATCTATAAAATGTTTAGAATATTAGCATTTTTGGTAACATTCACTATCTGCTGTATTTGTTTAAAATACACATCATCATCATTAATATATTATGTAAAACATACATATATATATAATATATATATATTCCCAAATCACCAAATCAGTCCAAACTGCAAATCATTCAAACCAGACATTAGACTTTTATGGAGATAACCTCAAAATCTATACATCATAAAAGAGATAACTGATGCTTCATGTGCTATAAATGGCGACGGCAGGGGGGGGGGTATTTGTATGCGAAGGAACTTTTAGTGCCATCCTAACATAAAGCAATATTAAAATTTTAAAAATTATAAAGCTTATAAAAATATAAAATTAAAAATTAATTTTATTTTTATAAAATTAAAAATATAAATATAAAAATATTTTATCTAAATATTTTAATATAAAAAGCTAAACAGTTTTTATAATTTTTACAAAAAAATTATAAAAACTGTTTATAAAAGGTGTCATGTAATAATAATAAAATATTAGAATATAAACATGTTTCTTTTTATAATGAACCTGAACAATATCATATAATGCAACTAGCAATAATGATTTCACATGATCATCATTAATTTCAGTTGAGAATCATTTAAGTTATCATAATTTTTGGTAATCATTTCCTCACCTGTATTTTCTAGAGAACAATTTGCTTTATTTGATTTAACTACAGAAGGATTACCATTAACTACTCCACTTAGCAGCTGTCCTTTACACTTTGATGGAGGCTGAATAAGGTTTGTAGACTTTGTGTCTGTAGTGCTGTTCACTGAATTTTGTGGAGGCGGTGTCCCTGCCTTTGTAAGGTCTTCCAATGAGTCAGCATCATGTAAAGGAGCAATGTCTTCTATTTTACAGGAAACTTGTCTAACAGGTTTATTAACTGATACTCTCTCTTTAATACAAATGTTATGTTCTTTTGAAGGACTAGCCTACAGAAGAAAATAGAGCAGATGCATTTAGCAAAATAAGACCCAATATTTAACTTGATATTTTTATCAATACAGCATTGATATAGCTATAACCACTAATTCTCAAATTTTAAAACAAACCAAATTTTGACTTTACTTGTTATAAGTTAATGTTGAGTTTATATTTAAAAGACGAAATTAGAAGTAACTTCATACCCACATTAATGTTTTCATTATTTGGTATGAGCTCTTTTTTTTTTTTAATGCAAATTGTATCTGCAAAAGGTTGTAAATTTCTAGTACATTAGTAACATGGGCATAACGGTTAAATAATCTAGAAATCCTGCTCTAAAGACAAATATCAAACTTCTTTAAGCCATTCAGGCTTCCAATAACTAGTGAAGTTATCTTTCAATAGATGATGAAAAATCATCTACTGCCTAAAAATGTTTACACCCACACAGCTGGCTGGAGAGCAGGCATATCTCCTCAGCCAACCAGGACACCAAATGAAACCAAAAAACCAGCACAATCAGTGCATAATGATTAATACAACTAACTTTTAATTCACATTTTATTCAAAGAAACTTTTATTTTTCATATCTCAATTTGATTACTAGATTACTTGAATATGCAGTCATGGCATTAGTCTTGAGAATAATTTTATAAAACTTAGACATAAGTGCTGATTGCTACATTTCAATGCAGGCTGATTTTTGGTTTCTTCCTTAAAGCAACTTTTCAAATTTGCGTTTTTGCATACAAGCATGACTCAGGTAGAGAGAGAGAGGGGGGGGGGGGAAGAGCTTTAACTTGCTTAAGTAAGAAAGAGTTTTTAAAACTTATAGGTAATTAAAATAAAATAAAAAAATCCCAACTTTGAACAACAACTGTTATCATACATCTAAGTTATGTGAAACTCTAACTGAACCAACTGCACAAAATCAATCCAATAAAATACAATATCACACCTATGGACATACCAAGATTTCCTTCCAATGTACAAATTTTTTTTTTGGTTTTTCATCTATTAATCAACTTAGTTCTTTGATAACCTGGAGGATGCAAGAGAGATTGGTAGAACAGTGAAATATTAGCATAAAAATAAACAGATTTTAAATCTGTTCACTGTATCATGTCATTTTCAGTTGATGTTGGAGTCACTATTAAGTTTTTAATTTTTTACTTTTTATATATAACTTAAAATCTCAGGGAAAAAAATACAATTTATGCATTAGTGATACAATAAACTCTTATCAGACTCTGGTTAACTGAGAAGATAGCACCTTTGCTCTTCCAAGCCATTATTATGGTGTGTGTGTGTATGTGTCCTTACTTAATGGAAGACTTGAAAAGGAGCTCCATGTTGGTCTTTAGAGCAGGATTTCTGGAAAAAACTGCAGCACATGGGGATGGATATAGGATTGGCGATGTGGATAAGAGGGTGGTTGATGGAGAGATATCAGAGTAGTTTATTAAGAAGGCCTGTGATGTCATGCCACAGGGATCTGTTCTCGGGCAGCTACTGTTTAATTTGTACACAGCTCACAGCTGGTAAAAGATTACCAGCTGTGTACCAGAATGATGGAACTGCATTCCAGGAAATTGACGAAGCCAGAGATTAAGGAGTGTTAGTGGATATGGAGTTAAAGTTTAGAGGGCATACAGCAAAAGTGGCTACAGCAGCTCATCAGATTACTTGGTTACTGAAGAATACTTTGACAAGCAGAGACAAGGAGGTTATTATTCCTCTTTATAGAGCATTGATAAGACACTAACTTGACTACTGCATGTAGACCTAGTCACCTGGGTTTCTGGGTGATGAGGAAAAGGTAGCGAGGATCCAAAGGCAAGTGACCAAGATGGTAGCAAGTGTCTATGGAATGAACCTAATGAGAACAGGTTGAAGATTTGCAGATTACAGAAACTGGTTGAGAGGCAGAAAAGGGAGGTGATATGATTGAGACATATAATTTACTGAAGGTTTTTTTTTTACAAGATTAATACAGAGGAAATTTTTCAGAACAGGTCTGGTGGTGGAAGAACTAGTGGCCATCACTAAAAACTGAGCAAGAGCATAGTTACCAAGGATGTTAGAACTAGATTTTTTGCTTGGAGAATGGTGAATGAGTGGAATAGGTTGCAAGACTCTGTTGTGGGTGCCATGACTATGAATGAGTTCAAAGCAAAGAATGATAGATACTGTGCAAACGTTGGATAGTGTTTGGCATGATGTTTTGGCCTCCTTCATTGAGTAAGAACTCTGGGTAGTCCATAATAATAATTATGTAATACTTAGCCTGCCAATAGTAAAACTAAGGAACTACCTGAATGAATAAGAAAATAAGAACTTCATAAGCTATGGGAAACAATCATAATAAGGCTTCTTACAAACAATCCAGGATACTAGACAGTTCCCAAAGATAGTGCACATCTTAACATTCTAAGCTTTTAAGCTGATCATTTTCACTTTCCTTTGTGGTACCTGCATGCAGGCTTATACAATACCATTACTGTCTTTGCACTGATGATAAGAGTATTAATTACAATAATAACACTCCTTTAAAGGAAATATTCAATACATAAAAAATTTCAGTATGTATGTTTCACTGTGTCATAGCCACTGTCGATGAATAAATGTGAAAAGAGATAAACAAATTAGAATAACACTTGAAACCCAAGTGTGCATGACAATAAATGATATTGACTGCAGGAGGCTTATTCTATCTATAACTATTAGCATTCAAAGAAATAAATTTTAAAAATAATAATTCATTATACACAGTAACGAGGAATAATACTTAGGAGGACTTCTCAAGTTTTTATGACAGTTAAACAGCATCATATTCAAAAATTTCAATCGCTATTAAACAAGAATCATCATACCTTAGAGTTCATACTGACATTAAAGATACTTATTAATATTTCAAGTCGTCCTTCATTTAGCAATGAAATCTCTGTATTGTCCAAAGAGCTAGATTATGCCATAGCTCCAAAAAAACAATCCCACCAGGGACTTTATGTTGTGTATTGATAAAGGCCTTCATAACATCCCTTATTCTGTTTCTAGTAGAATTTATTTTCACACAGCATATAGCTTGTTTAAATCTGTACTTCCTCACAACAATCTATTTAAAAGGTTTTAAGCTCTATCATCACTCAAGTGCAATAAGAATACACAGTATTCTACCATTTATCTGACTACATTAGAAAAGCAATTTTTTGTCCTGATAATTGAAGTACAATTGCCTGGTACTATACCAGAAATTGGGTTAACAAGCAAGGGTCATTGTTTTGAAGATCAGTAGATTACTGTAGTTATAATGAAAGCTAACAAAGAACATGAGATTGTAGTTCATGATAAAAAATAATTATTTTAGAAAACTTAATCTTCTACTTTGGGATCATTATACACAGAGATGCATCTCCAGAGAACCAACTTAATCATAGATCAATAAACTTAATAATTTTCTGGATTCAGTTCAATCTTAGGATGAAGACACTATCAAGACGTTAAGAGTTCATCACACCAGAGCTCCATGATCTTCCTCAGATTCATAAAGAAAATGTTCCTTTAAGACAAACTGCATAGGTTGTGTGACCTATAAACGTTCAAAAGTCTAAGCTTCTTTCCTCATTTAATGGAAATTCTTCTTTCTTTTATTAAAAATTCAGATTTCAAGAATAGTGTTTCAGGAATATCATCAGAGCCAACAGTCCTTTTGATTAGTTTTGATGTAGTTTCACTATTCACAAACATCCCTCTTGCTGATATACGAGTGTGGTCTGAAAAGTTCTCAGCCTCGACCAGAGATGGCAACACTATCGGCAAGATTTTTTTCTAAGTTGGACATCTCTCATAAGCATCCATGTGAAATTGCAAATCATTCTATCAAATAGTTTATTTTATACATCTATTTGAAGCAAAAGTGTTGCTGTATCCCTTGAAATGGATAAAATTGAGTATCATGTGGTTATAAAATTTGTAAAAAATGGTTAAACTGTAAAAGAAATTCATTCAAAGTTCATAAAAGTTTATGGGCACTCTTCACCTTCATTTTCGATAATTAAGAAATGGGCAGCCGAGTTTAAACATGGCCATACCAGCCTTGAAGATGATCTATGTGAAGGACATCCAAAAAGCGTAACAACACCAGAAATCATTGATCAAGTGCATGATATGGTATTGGATGACCGGCGAGTCAAAGTGAGGGAAATTGTTGAGACTATAGGCATTTCAAAAGAACGTGTAGAATATATTTTGTAGGAAGAATTGCATATGAAAAAGCTTTGTGTAAGATGGTTGCTGCGCTTGCTCACAGCAGATCAAAAATGCACTCACATGAAAATCTTTGAACAGTGCTTGGAGGTTTTAACAAGAATAAAACTGATTTTGTGCATCAATTTATTACTATGGATGAGACTTGTATTCACCATTACACACCAGAATCCAAACAGCAGTCAAAAACAGTGGACAGAAGCCAGTTGATCAGCGCCAAAGAAGACAAAGTTGGTTCCATCAGCAGGAAAGGTCATGGCATCGGTGTTTTGGGATGCTAAAAGCATTTTGTTTATTAATTATCTTGAAAAGAGTAAAACAATAACCAGGGAATATTATTCTGATCTTTTAACCAGACTAGGCGAAAAAATCGTGAGAAAAGACCCCGTTTGCAGAAGAAAAAAAATCATCTTTCATCAGGACAATGCACCTGCCTACAAGTGTTTTGGCGATGGGAAAATTAAGGGATCTGCACCATGAATTGTTGGAACATCCACCATCCACACTATTCCCCATGTTTGGCTCTCAATGACTTCTATCTCTTCCCAAAACTAAAACTCTTCCTCGTTCGTCAGCGTTTTTCTTCGAATCAAGAGGTGATTTCAGCTGTAGAGGGTTATTTTGCAGATCTTACTGAGAACCACTACAGTGATGGGATAACGGCACTGGAGCACTGCTGGAAGAAATATATAGTCTTAAGGGAGATCATATTGAAAAAAAAAAAAAAAAAAAATTGAAATTATAAATTCATTTTTTCATTGTTAGGCTGAGAACTTTTCAGACCACCCTCATAATTAAATTATTATGTAAAGATTTTCCTCCTGATAATGTAAAATTATTTGAGTGCATCATAAACGTAGGTTATTTCTCTCGTTACAATAAGCTTTATAAACAGATAGGAAATCCCATAGCAGTTCCTTCTATGTTATGGAACAAGTTGAACAACACAATCTTAATGTTTTCTCCAAAGCCTTCTATTTAGTATAGATATGCTGATGCATTTAGTATCCAGAACTCTTCCTTGTCAAAGCTTCATGAATTTCTAGAGAAAGTTAATTCAGCATACCCTAGAATTAAATTTACCCTTGAAGTTGAAGAAAACAAGTGCCTCCCATTTCTGGACATCCGCTTCTTACGACCTAATGGCAGTCTACAATTCTCTGTATTATTCTGTATATGGAAAAATAACTCATACTGAAAAGCCATCAATGCTACATCACATCATCATCACACTTGTCAGAAATAAGGTGTTATTAAAATTCTGGTTCATAAGCTATGTTCTACTTGTTTTCTTTTACCGACCTTCAAGTTTGGAAATCCAGTTTGGAAATTAAATTCCTTCCTACACTCTCTGAAAGATAAATAATCCTCCACTTTCTCATTCTGCAGTTTATAGAATTACTTACTCATGTGGTCTTTGTTATTATGGGTAGACTGCTCATTCAGCTCAGATTTGTCTAGAACATCAAGATTTTATCCTACTTCATGAGTCTGCAAGTCTGGTTTAGGCATCCATGGTTGATAAAGCATGGAACAAAACTAAAGTTTTACACAAAGTATTTTTTACTTGAAAGATTATATAAAGAAAGTTGTGAAGCTCATATCCATAGACCTTAACAAGAATGACTATCTTAAACTTTCCCAATTTTGGGGATGGCATCCAAAGTAATACCCTCAATTCCTGTGTATAATGAATTATTTTTAAAATTCATTTCTTCGAATTCTAATAGTTGAAGATTGGGTTATCCTCCTGCAGTTAACATCACACACACATATAGACAGATAGATAGATATATATATATATATAGAGAGAGAGATTTCAAGTGTTATTCTAATGCTTTATTTCTTTTCATATGTATGCATTGAAATACTATGAAATGGAGCCAAAATTCTATATGTATTAAAAACAGATATTTTCCTTATGTAAGTGTTATTATTCCATAAATAATCTTATCACTGTGCTAATTTTCTTAACAATTTTATCTTCTGCTAATGTTTCTATTTTTTTACAAACTTTTTTTTGTACCAAGCAGTTATTAAATAGTATTATATTTTATTTCTCAATGATATGGATTCGATTAAACAACAATGATGAATTTAAGTCTGCACACAAGCTATACAGTGTACCCAAGCTGAATGTACTTAACAGCTTTAAATTAGCACAGATGAACTAATCTTATATCCATATCAGTACATTTCATACATAAACACACACTTCCTGTATCAGAAAGATCATGATGCAACTTGCTTGTTTCAGATTCCTCTAGTTGGATGAGTTGTTGATAAAAGATTCTGCAAACAACATGCTATATTTTTCTGTATGTTGAAAAAAAAAAAACAACTTAGAATTACATATAAATTTACAAGACAACTGTTTTAACAATTCATTCCATCATTACACTACATTCAACTTTCACAAATTATTCAAAATTTGGAGGTGGTCAATTCACACTGGACTGTTTTAGGATTATATCATCAAAACAGGAACAACATTTACAGTGATTGAAACACTTATGACAAACTATGGTATAAAAGAAAATTAATTGAAGAATTTTCTAACATTCTTCCATCTCAATCATTACTTCTACACTCCTCTCTCAAATTACATGAAATATGCTAAGAAAACACACTACATAAAAACTACATCACCTAATGTCTTTTCTGGAAAATGGTTGATAATTCACTTTCTTTGTAGCACCTCATGACAATGCTGAACATTTGAAGGCACACACATGAAATTTTTTCCCCTTTTAAATCAGAGAAACTGCATATAGATTATTTTGTTCAGTTCTAGAATTAATTTAGTTCATAACAGTTCAAAAGACATTCTTAAGTTTAATTATTTTAGTCTACTGATCCATTTTGCATACAGCTTTTATTCCATATCTAAATTGCATCATATTATTATTATTATCTGAGACCTCCAGGGAGTCAAGGACTCATCGAGGGAGGCAGTAAATTACCCAACCCAGCTACCATACCTTCCCTTATATTCATTTACACTAGATGCACTCACTACCCCTAAGGGCAAATTATTCCACTCACTCACTGCTCTCTGGGAGAAAAACCTAGCTTTTCCCCCTTTCTTGACTGAGAACAACCTTAACTTCTATGGATGCCCCCATGTTCTCTCCCTGCCTTCCATATAACGAAAAATTTCATCATTTGAAATGCTATAACACCCATTCAAAAGTTTATAGACCTCTATCATATCACCCCTCTTTCTCCTGTTAACCAGAGTCTGTAATCCACATACTCACAATCTGTCCTCATAATCTAAATCCCATAATCTGGATATAATCTTTGTAACTCTTCTTTGCACCCTTTCCACAGCTTCTTTATCCCCTTGGAACTTGGGAGACCAAATCTGCGCACAGTAATCCAGGTGTGGTCAGATCAAAGCCTTATAAAAAGGCAAAATTACTTCCTTATCCTTACATGTCAAGGTTCGCTTCAACATAGCAATTATCCTTTGAGTTGTATTTGCAACCTTTGCTATGTGACCTTTGAACTTTAAATTCTTATCCACCAATATATCCTTCACAGCAATAGATGGAAGGTGGGGGAGGTGATATATTAATGTTTTCTACTTGGCAAAATAGCCAACATTCCCAAATCCAATTTTAGAAAGAAAAACAAAAGTTCTGATTTTTAGTGGAACCTGTGGCATAGTAATTAAATAATAATGTAACACGTAAAAACCACAGTGAAATCTTTAATTAGCAAAAAGACAGATATTTCGTACTAAAAATAATAGTACATCTTCAGTGTCTGTAACAGTAATAGGAATGGAATACAGGCAAATGTTCGGTGGATCACCTATTAAAATACAATTATTACCGTGTGCTAGGAAATAATAGAAATAACAAATTTAATTTATTACGATAAATGGTTTTTTACATAAGATAAAAGTAATCCAGCTAATCCAAGCGTTCTGTAATGCTTTCCATAAAACTGAACTGGACTTATTGACTGAAATTCATCGGGGTCCATTTTTTCAGAGATACTAAACCTAGAACAAAAAAAAATATATTGACTCCTTATAAGCTCACCATTCACAAATGAGTACAGGTCAATTTTGTATGCATTCTCGACCCGCAATCAAACAGAGGTGCTGATATATAAAAAAACGTATTTAGTACTTACCTTTGTAACACACAAAGTCAGCACAATGAAAAAATATTCTAAAAAACTACAATAAAGCACTTGAATTATCATATTGGAATTGACAGGTCAGTTTAAGAATATGTAATGAAAAAGTGGCTACAGCGCCACCTAACTTTTAATTTGCGAAAATGTGGCAGAATAGGGCTTGATAAAACTAACTTTCTCCGATGTTTGACTGTCATGCAAGAGATGTCATCACTAGGCCATTTTAGGTGCTGTACTCAAATAAGTACGCTGGGATAAAAGGGGTTAAATTCAAATACTGTGATAATGGATGGTATCAAACAATGTACATGAACGCTATTGTGCAACATCTTTAAGTTTGCCTTATATCATTTCCTTAGAACATTTGGATAAAAGTATGACTAGAAACTTTCATTCCATTTATTACCCTTGTAATTTCACTTTATATAATTCATTCTTGAATTAAGCTCATCCTTGAACTCTAGGGATTTCTGCATCACCTGATATTAATGATTTTAGGTTAGCAATTCTGACATATTAGGAGACATTAGGTGATGCAGAAATCCCTAGAGTTCAAGGACGAGTTTAATTCAAGAATGAATTATATAAAGTGAAATTACAAGGGTAATAAATGGAATGAAAGTTTCTAGTCATACTTTTATCCAAATTTAATTCAGGTAACCTTTTTGGATGCAAATTTTAATGACTTTTTATAAAACTCCAAATCTCAATTTTTTAATTCATGTCTCACATATAAATCCTAATGACTTCCAGATATCTTTAAGTATAAAAGCAATGTTAACAATAGTATAATAGCAATCAAGAGCTATATATCTGTATAATTTTCGATTACAGTTAAATATCGCTCGATTTCTTGATATGAATAAAGACTAACTGAGCATTTTTTATATTTCATCTTACATATTATAAAACAAGATATGGAAATAAAATATTTGGTTAATGAAGTTCTCATACAGTTATAAAAATTCCCTTACCATTTTTTGTGTCAAATTATCTAAGGAGCTTTTTGAAACATTTTTTATTGGCAAAGACGTAGCAGGTATTGAATCTCTTGGTCTTTGAACGTGAAAAACATCTGGACGTACGTTAAAGTCAAGGACTACACCAATGCAAGGGAAACATAACAATTTTTAAAGGATGAAATATACATTGTTTACGAAACAAATTAATACTGATACCAACAATGATTTACATAATGCCACATCAAGTGGTAGCTCTAAGGGAGGAATAAAGAAAAAATAGCTATCTTATATAATTCACATTTATCAGATACCAAATCCTTGTCATACAAAAATTCAGACACACAGCATAGTATCTTCCAAGCATTTTCAATACAAAAACTACATAAGAGTAAGAGCAATTTGTTAATCATGTGGATGACATACCTATTTCAATGATTTCAATTATTTTCTTACATTCAGTATTTTTAAGATAAGGAACCATCACCAAATTACTATACCTGCTTATTCAAATATTGCTAAGTTTTTTAATAGCAATATGTTTTGAAATAATTAAATTTATGATGCACCTAATAGGAGCATAAAACGTATGGTAAGACAAGCTGTTAATGATATAATAATAGCTGAATTTTATAAAAGACAGTACTTTTAAAATTAAAAGATCCGTTTTAGCTCTTCACGTCTTCTATCACATTTTATTTTCATAAACAATAACTATGCTAATTCATCAGCATCATCAGCCATTATCAATCCACTGCTGGATGAAGGCCTTTCCAAGATTACTTCAAGACCGTCTGTCTATGGCTCACCTTTCTCATGTCACTCCTGCAAATCTGATGATATCATCAATCTACCGTAATTTAGGCAGGCATCATGGTCATTTTTCCTCTGGTGGAATCCAATCCATTACTTCTTTTGTCCATCGCTGATCTTGTCTTCGAGCAAGATGTCCAGGCCCATTGCCACTTCAGATATTTTACTCTTCTTATGACTTCAGAGAGTTTGGGTTGGTTTCTTATCAACGTATTCCTTTGGTGATCCAGTCTTGTGAAGTAATTTTTTTGATGCTTTAGAGAAAGCAACTCACAGTGAAAAAGGAAAAGTTGGTCCTTGTTGGGGATCTAAATAGCAGAGTAGGAAATGATTGTCAGACATACAAAAATATTTTGGGAAAATTTAGAGAAAAGAGCAATGCTAATAATAATGGCAAATATCTGTTGGATTTCTGCTCAGGACATGGGCTGGTTATTACTAACACCATGTTATAACATGGGGTGCTTAAGGGTCAAAGCTGTATAACTGAGAGGAGACATCCACATAGCCTTTAAAGGAATGCGGAGAACTGACCAGGGATTCTGACCTAATGTCCAATTCTCACTTTCTCATGGGACACCCTGTTGGGTATCTATTTGGATACTGAACGAACAAGGATGGGCTGGCAATTGGGATTTAGCCGACCAAATTGTATTCTAATTGGTTAAACCAAAATAAAAAAAAAATGATGGTACAACATGACAAAATTTCATGCCAGCTGGGTCATCGCCCGATTAAACAAGGTCCCCGTTGTTTTTGCCAGGGAACCAGGGCGAACAGCAAAAAGTCAGCTACTGGAACAAATCTGAAAACACACCCCAACTCAACATCACCAGAGTTAAAGATAGCTACTATCAACATAAGAAGCCTGAATGGCAAAGAAATGGAGCTAGCTGAGGAATTAGATAAGTACCAGATCGACATAATAGGGGTGACTGAAACAAAAAAAGACAAAAATTGGTGAGATCTTTCTGAGCAATAAATACAAAATGTTATATTCAGGCAATGACAATCAAGGAAAAGAAGGAGTAGCCATTGTATTCAACACTAAATATGAGGCTAATCTTCTTGAATGGCAGGCAGTCTCAAGTAGAGTAAAGTGGGCAAATATGAGAATGGGGAACTGGACAATGAGACTTATTTGTGCCTATGGTCCCACAGAAGGTTCTACTAAGGTAGAAGTGGAGGAATTTTTTGAGGCTTTAGAAAAAGCAACTGACACAATGAAAAAGTTTGTCCTTGTTGGGGTTCTAAATAGCAGAGTAGAAAATGATTGTGAGACATACAGAAATTTTGGGAAAATTTGGAGAAAAGAGCAAAGCTAATAATAATGGCAAATATCTGTTGGATTTCTGCTCAGGACATGGACTGGTTATTACTAACACCATGTTCCAACATAAAAATGTGCACAAATTCACATGGAGAGAAGAGGCTAGGAATAAGAAAAGTCTCATTGACTATGTTATTGTTGATAGTGATGTTTTCTCCCTGGTGCAGGACACCAGAGTGTACAGAGGATTTGAAATTGGAAGTGATCACTATTTAGTCTTGAGCAGGATAAAATTGAATTTCATATTGAAAAGAATAACATGTAAGAAAGTTTTAAAGCGAATAAAAGTTGAGCAGCTCTCAGATGTGAACTGTAGACTAAAATACACAAAGATTATTGAAGCAAAAATGAAAGAGTTTGAGAACAGGAATCAAACCTTGGAGATTCAGTGGCAAGCCTTCAAGAAAACACTAATTGATTCAGCCAGAGAGGCATGTGGTGAGGTTGTCTGCAAGGATAGAAAAATCAGAACTCCATGGTGGACACAGAAAGTTAAAGAAGCAGTGAAGAAAAAGAAGAAAGCATATCAAAAGTTCCTGGCAAATAAGTCAGCCTGCGCTCTTAGAGAATACAGAGACAAATGTAAGAAAGCTAAACACTGTGTAAAACTAGCTAAACAAAAGTCATGGGAGGACTTTGGCAAGAACATAGAAAATAAATATCAAGAAGGTGGCAAAATATTTTGGAGGATATTAAAGAAGCTTAGAAATGGAGGAAAGAGTACTGTAAAAGGAGTTAGAGATGATAAAGGTGATGAAAATGGGAGAAAAAGATATCCTTGAAGTTTAAAGTAATTACTTCGAGAAATTGCTAAATGAAACAAGCAGTGATAGCACATTGATAAAAAAAACACTGACCAGGCATGCAGTCAGGAATACACATCCATACTTGAAGTAGAAAAAGCTATCAAAGGCTTAAAATGCAGAAAGGCAGCAGGAGTAGATGATAGTCGACCAGAAATGCTGAAGTATGGTGGTATAAATAAAAGTCTTACAGTGGCTGCACTGCATAGTTCAGAATGCCTGGACAGAGGAACGAATTCCCGATGACTGGAGTAGAGCTCTCATAGTACCCATATATAAAAAGGGGAAATAAAACTGAATGTGAGAATTACAGAGGTATTTCCCTACTGAGTGTTCCTGGTAAGATTTATGCAAGTATACTTGAGAAACGATTGAGAAGAATTGTGGAAGAAAAGGTTGGTGAAGAACAAGCTGGATTCAGGTCAAATAGAGGCTGTCAGGATCAGATCTTCACTTTACGACAAATAGTCGAGAAAGCATGGGAATATAACAAAGATCTGTATTTAAGTTTTGTCGATTTGGAAAAGGCATATGACAAGGTGCCAAGAGAGAAGCTATTCAATACGCTACTGACACCATATAACTGTGTCCCCATTGACACAGTTATATAGTGTCAGTGGGGACATTATATCAAGCAATACTTAGTCTTTATTTGAGTTGTAAGTCCACAGGTAAAATTGAAGGAAGTACAGGAAGATGGTTTAATGTGAAATCTTGTGTCAGACTAGAATCTCCATTATCCCTTCTCTTATTCATTATCTATATGGATCAAATTATGAAGGAAAGTGGTATTAAACATGATATCAAAATTGGAGAGGTTAATGTCAGCTCTTTGCTTTATGTGGGTGATGTTATACTTCTAAATGAGTGTTAGTGCAAGCTCCTGATAAGATAAGTATTATTTTCAGTTATCGTTGATAAAATTACTAAATATTGTGTAGTTTTGTTTGCCTTGCATATTTTAGTGCATCTGTTTGTGTGTTTTTGGTGTGTTATAAATTATAATTTGATAAAACACGTTGCAAATAAGTATGGCACCTGTACGAAGGAAAATGGCGGCCAGTAATGATGGTTCGCCATCTTTATCAAAGAATGGTAGTATAAAAGAAATGAGTCAGTGTACTAGCTGTGAAATGTACGCCTTGCAGAGTGCAGTCAGAATGTGGTTAGAAGATAATAAAGGATTGAATGTGTGTAGAAAATGTAGGGAGAATGAGGAATTGAAATGTATTTTGGATCGTGAGTGTGATATTTTTGTCAAACTTCAGAATGAAGAAAATAGGGATATGACAAGAAACGGCAAGGTTGTACGTGAGAATTGTGAGAGTGTGAATATAGAAAGTGTGAATGATAGTATTAATGATTTCTCAGATAATAAAAAAGATGAGATAGATGCATTGAGTGAGATCGCGTTGTTGAATGGTGCGATAGAAAGGGCAAAACAGCAGCTAGAGTGCATGAACAAAAGTCGACTGAATGAACCAACCAATAATAAAAGGCATGACAGGAAAAATAGACGTATGAATGTGAACATGAACAAAATGAAGGATAGAGTGCTGTATGGAGACTCGTTAGTACGAGGTTAGTAGAGGATTTGACAAAATCGTACCAACCTGGTGTGACCATAAAGGATGTAACTGAGTCTATTAGAGAGCAAAAGGAAAGGATGAAAGAAATGATTGTTGTGGCAGGTATGAATGATTTGAAAGGAGATAAAATGGAAATGATAGAAGACCTGAATGAATTGTTTGAGGTAGCAAAAGAAAGAGTGAGAGAGTTAGAATGATTAGTCTTTTGCCACGGTATGACAGTGAAATGTTTAAAAGGATGGCCATAATTGCAAATGACTTTATGCGTGGGTTATGTATGACGAGTGGTGTGGAATTTGAGGACGTGTGGAGTGAGTTTGATGGGCGAAAGGATCTGTAAAAGATGGATGGCTTGCATTTGAATGGTTACAGCGTAAGAAGACTTGAGAAAGTGTTGCTGAATGTAGTGGATGTGCCAATTCAGGGAAACTAGATTTGTTAAGGGGGGGGGAGTAGATATACAGTCCTTAGGGAGACAGTTGAATGTAAGAATGAATATAATATGCCAGAGCAAATCTTATTCTTCTTCTACAGCTTCTCCCACTTAAGTGGGGTCACTGTTTGTTATGAGTCTCCTCCACACCTTCCTGTCTTGGGCTGTCACCACATCCAAGTTCTTCATCTTCAAGTCCTCTTCTACCAGCTCCCTCCATCTCTTCTTTGGTTGCCCACGCTTCCACCTTCCTTGCACATCCATCTGCATGACCCTTCTTCCCACATATTCGTCCTCCCTCCTCATCACATGACCAAACCATCTCAACCTTGCCTCCTGTATTTTCGCTCCTAAGTTCGTAACTTTCACTGTTCCCCTGACATATTCATTTCTCAGATGATCCTTTCTGGTCACACCGCACATCCACCTAAGCATTCTCATCTCTGCTACTTCCATCCTACTGATGTTATTTTTCCTCAGGGCCACAGTTTCTATAGCATATGTCATAGCTGGCCTCACTACTGTCCTATAAATTTTGCCTTTCAGATTGATCGGCACCCTCTTATCGCATAACACTCCAGCCATCTCCCTCCAGTTCCTCCAACCCGCTTGTATCCTGCCTCCCACTTCCTTCTCAGCTCCTCCATCTTCTTCCACTGTTGAACCTAAGTATCTAAAGTCTCTCACCTTCCTGATGACATTTCCTTCCAGCTCCAGATCTGTCTCCTGACCACTGACCACTGCGCAACACATATACTCTGTCTTACTTCTGCTCAGTCTCATACCTCTCTCTTCCAGTACTTTTCTCCATCTTTCCAGTTTAGTTTCTGCTTCTTCTCTTGAATCTACACACAGCAAGATGTCATCTGCATAGAACATTGTCCAAGGTGCATCTTCTCTCACCTCCTCTGTTACCACCTCCATCACAATATTAAACAGAAACGGACTTAATGCTGACCCTTGATGTAAGCCAACTGTTACTTGAAATAAGAACAACAAATCAGAGTGGGATAGTTAATATAAGGCATCAATGTAGGGTTGGGGCTAATGGGGGTCTTAAATTCATGTACACTAATACTAGGAGTATTAGGAACAAGAAGGAAGAATTATTGGACTTGGTTGGCACTTCCAGACCACAGGTTATTGGCATTAGTGAAACATGGCTGACCGAAGATGATATAGCTAGTGGGATTGAATGTAATGGATGTAGTGTGTTCAGGAATGACAGGAAGAATAAAATGGGGGGAGGAGTATTGTTGATGATAGCTGATGAGCTACAGCCAAGGAGAATAGAAGTTGAATCGCAGGATAGAGAAAAGAGCACATTTGAGGCCATTTGGTGTGAGATTGTGGCTAGCAGAACTAAATATACAATTGGGTGCTGCTATAGACCAGGTGATGGAAAAGATGGTGGTGACAGTATGCACAAGCAAATAGAAGAAATGAGTGGAAGGAGGGTGATTATTATGGGAGATTTCAACTATGGTCGCATTGATTGGAGCGAGGAGAGGACACACTGGAGGAAGGAATTGGATTTTATGCGATTATTAAGGGATAACTATCTGCGACAGCATGTAATGGAAAATACTAGGGGTCAGAGAGTGCTTGACCTAGTAATTACATCTGAGGATTTGGCTGTAACAAATACGACCATATTGCCACCAATTGGTGAGAGTGATCATAGGGTCTTGACTTGGGAGGTGGCTAAAGGTGTAGAATTTTCAATTAAGACAGGGTACATGTGGAATTATTGGGCTGGAAAGTATGACAAGCTTAAGAGTTTGATTGGTTCAGTGCCATGACATGTACAACTGCAAGGACTAGAAGTTGATAGTGCATGGGAGGTAGTTAAGAAGTACTTGCATGAAGCAATGGCTGACTGTATACCTAGAGTCCGAATAATAAATCAAGTAGGGGTTAAATGGATGAATAACACCATTAAGCTTGAGCTGCAAAAAAAGAAACAACTATGGAGGGAATTTAAGGAGAAAGGTGACCGGCAGGCACATGAATGGTATAAAGCGCAGGCCAGAAGGGTGACGAGTGTGGTAAGAAAAGCAAAAAAGGATTACAAAAGAACATTGGCCATGCAGGTTAAAGAGAATCCTAAACAGTTTTTTAGATATGTAGCAAGTAAAAGGAAAAATGTACATGTCAGAATGATTTTAAAGAATGCCGATGGTAGGGAGGTAACTGAATCAGTTGAGTTACTGAGTGAGCACTTTGCAAGAATATATCATCCAGGTGTGGTGACATTGCAGAAACGAATAAACCAGTAGATTATATGGGAATTGTGGTGAATGAAGTGGAGGTGAGTAGTCTATTGCATAACCTCAATGTCAATACATCTGTGGGATTGGATGGTATACCAGCTCGTGTTGTACGAGAAGCAGCTAAAGAATTGTCAGTACCCTTGACCATTTTGTTTAATTTGAGTCTCGGGTCTGGGTTAGTCCTGAGTGGGTGGAAAGAGGGGAAAATAGTTCCACTGCATAAAGGTGGTTCCAAGACTGCTGTTGTAAATTACCGACCGATTAGCATATCAGGAATCATTGTCAAGGTCTTAGAGAAATTAGTCAAGAAAAGAATACAGGATTGGATAGATGAAAATGGGATATTGTATGGGGGACCACATGGTTTTGTGAAGGGTAGATCATGCCTCAGTAACTTGCTCACGTTTTATAACACAGTGACGGCTGAACTGGATAGGGGTAATTGGTTTACAGTGAAACTACTGGACCTTGCCAAGGCCTTTGATAGGATACCACATGGAACCCTAATCAGTAAACTGGAGCAGATGGGGATAGATATAGGGTTGGTGAGATGGATAGGAGGGTGGTTGAAGGAGAGATACCAGAGAGTGGTTTATTCAGGAGTGGAGTCTAAAAGACATCTTATGACTAGTGGATTGCCGCAGGGCTCTGTTCTTGGACCACTGCTTTTCAATTTGTTCATCAATGATATTGGAAAGGATCTGAGAGAAAGTGTTCACTTGTTTGCTGATGATGCAAAGTTGGGTAGAGCAATTGTGAGTGCACAGGGTGTCAAAATTTTACAGGATGATTTGGATAGTTTGGAGGACTGGGCTAGGAAAAATGGATGTCAATTTAATGTGGCAAAGTGTAAGGTTATGCACTTTGGGGTGAAAAGAATAGCAGCAGTATATCGCATTGGTGGAACCGTACTCCAGGAGATTGATGAGACCAGGGATTTGGGAGTGTTGGTGGATAGGGAGTTGAAGTTTAGGGGGCACATTGCAAAAGTGACTAAAACAGCTCACCAAATCACTTGGCTTCTGAAAAATACTTTAACATGCAGAGACAAACAAGTTGTTGTTCCTCTGTATCGAGCCTTGATAAGACCCCATCTGGACTTCTGTGCCCAGTTAGGGGCACCAGGGTTTCTTTGTGATGGGGAGGAAGTGGAGAGGGTCCAGAGACGCGTGACCAAGATGATAGCAGGTCTGTGGAATGAACCTTATGAGAATAGGTTGAGGATTTGTGGGTTGCAGAAATTGGACGATAGGGTAGAAGGAGGGGTGATATGATCGAGACATTCAAATTACTGAAGGGTTTTTATAAGATTGATCCAGAAGATATTTTTGAAAATATGACTGGTGGTGGGAGGACTAGGGGCTATGCATGGAAGCTGGGCAAGAGCGTGGTTGACATGGGTGTTAGAGCTACGTTTTTTACTTGGAGAGTGGTGAATGAGTGGAATAAGCTTCCAGAGTCTGTTGTGGGTGCTACGACCGTGAATGAGTTCAAGGCAAGGTATGATAGATACTGTGTGAATGTTGACTAGTTGTTCTTGACATGATGTTAGGGCCTCCCTCGATGAGTCTGTCGACTCCTTGGAGTTTCCTGGAACAATAATAATAATAATAATAATAATAATAAATAAATCCATTACAAGTCTGCAAGAATCTCTGATTAAATTGAATAACTGTTGTAATAGATATGGTATGAAGGTCAGCAATAACAAGACAAAAGCAATGGAAATAGGCAGAATCGTTGAAAATGTCAACTGTGTTGTGAACGGAGAACCTGTGGAACAAGCAAAACATTTCAGCTTCTTAGGCACGATTTTTAGTGAAGATGGTAAATTAAATATAGAAATAGACAACAGAATCAATAAAGCTGGTATAGTAGGAAGTCAATTGAATAAATTCATATGGAATAAGAGAGAAATTAGTCGGAACACTAAATTAGCTGTATAAAAGACAGTGTTCAAACCAATTTTAATTTATGGATCTGAGAGCTGGGTCAGAAGTAAAACACTTGACCAAAGACTAGATATGAGAGTCCTGAGAAAGATTAGAGGCGTGAACAGATGGCATCAATGGCAATATCATATTAAAAACAAGGATATTAGAAAAGAACGTGATATTGTCAGCATCCAGAAATGCATTAACAGAGCTAATCTCAGGTGGTATGGTCACTTAAACAGAGTGGGCGAGGAAAGATTAGCAAAACAAGTGTTCTCTGCCAGATTGGTAGGAAAACGACCCAGAGGAAGACCAAGATATAGGTGGATTGATATGGTACAAAGTGCCTTAGACAATAGTAATATAAGATCTGATAATATCGTAGTCTTGACAAGTAATAAACTGATTTGGATGAAAATTGTAGATAGGAAGTTAATAATGATGTAAATTTTTCATGTAGTACTATCATATCCTGTACACCCCTTGCGGGTACATGGCAGGAATTTGATGATGATGATATACTGGAGGAAGTAGGGAGAGACAAGAAATCTGAGGCTGATGATTAATTGAAACCTGAAATTCTGGGGACATATCGCAAAGGTGGTGAAGGTAACACAGAGGATTGCTGCAATAATGAGAAGGTTGCTGACCTGCAGGGATAAAAGAGTTATCATTCTGTCGTAGAAGACGCTGATCAGACCACACTTAGACTACTGTTCTCAGATTTGGTCCCCAGGATTTGAAGGGGATAAATTAACTGTGGAATGGGTACAGAGGCAGATAACAAAGCTGGTTTCAGGACTTACAATGTTAGTTATGAGGATCGGCTGAGAAAATGTGGACTGCAGAGTTTGGTGAATAGAAGAAAGAGAGGTGATATGATTGAGACTTTTAAACTGTTGAGAAGTTGTTACAGGGTTGACACTGGGGAGTTCTTTTGCTTGGTTGAACAGCAGGAAGAAGTGATGACAAGGGGGCATCCCTGGAAGTTATGAAAGGAAACTGTGAGCAAGAAGGTGAGAAGTGGTTTCTTTGCATGGAGGGTGGTTGAACCATGGAATGCATTGCCTGATACAGTGGTGAGAGCAAGAACAGTCAATGATTTTATGGAGTGGTATGATAGACTTTGTGTTTCCTAGGAGGGACCTCCAATGATGAGTCTTGATAGACTTTGTGTTTCCTAGGAAGGACCTCCCGTGATGAGTCTTTTGACTCCATGGAAGCCTGAATAATAATAATAATAATAATAAAATAGAAAATTGAAATACAATAATTATGAATGTAATAGCTTCTGTTACAAGACAAACTGCAAATGCAAGCAGTCATGGTGCTCAGTTAATTCACACAGATATAACTTTATTAGTGAAATTTTTTTTTTCTATTTCGCAACAAAACAAACTAGCATTTTATTTCTTTGAAATATAAACATATGGCTAGTAGTATTACAAACAATGAGATGATTTCAATTATGGAAATCATAAACATGTCACTCGTGTCAAATGTTATGCTAACTGATAAACAGATCAAAATGATAAACAAAATGCAAAATGATAGCGTTTGTATGAAGTACTGTTTTTTTTTTTTTTTATTGTTGTTGTTCTCTTTCAGAAAAAGAAAGAAACAGAAATGTTATTCCATTCTTAGCAAACTACTAAATAACAATTCAGCTAGACAAACCTTTAATGAGAAAAATTAAATTACTGAATAAGAAATTAAGTAGGGGCAAACTGCAATTTAGTAACAGTAGAAATTTCTGACATATTTTGTAACCATTCTCAATGCAGATATATAAAGACAAAACAAATTAGAATAACAATTGAAATTTAGAGTGCAGGTTACAATTCACAAAAACAAACTTCTCTTTTGTGATAAATTATCAAAAAGTGAAGAGTTTTGCTAAACATAACTTCCCAAAATTGGGACAGCCTCAAATGAAAACAGAAATTGGATTGCTATTCCACTAGTCAAAGTGTTTCTGGAAAAAAAAAAAAAAAACACTTGTCCACTTCTTTCTCTTCATTCAGGAACTAACATCTTTTTCAGGCTATTTCATTGGGCATAGAGATTTACTTATCCAACTAACATCTGAGATTTTTCTCTTTCAGTGAAATGGTCTAACTTTCATCTTTTGAAAGTGAGTCACCAGTTTGCTCTCTTCAAACTTTCCTGCTAGAGTGTCATGTTGGAGTTCTGTACTTCTGCTCATACTCTTTTTCATATATAACTGATCTGCTCTCATCAACCTTGAATCCAATTCACTGTTTTGTTGATGAAAATGCACTTCAACTGTTATAATTTGTCAAACATTGCAATGAGCTAGTATTCCAAGTTTCAAGGTACTGCATAATAAACAATAACTCAAACACTAACACCCTTGCCTTTCTCAAGTGGATGACTACCCTACATACGTTACTGCTGCTAAAACCAAACTCTGTCTTATTTCTTATTAAAATAATCTCACTTCCCTTCCTTTTATCTTTGAAAATACCTGAATCTCCAGACAAAATCATATATTTCTCTTCTTAAGCTGACTCACACCTGTACCCTTTTCTGGAATAAACATTACATCCATAATTTTCAATTCTTCATCTTGAAATACTGTTCCAAAAGAAAAGGATAATCCAGTTGACATGTGATTTCATTCACAAAGGCTTATTTCAACCACTTTTCATTCTGTTTCTGCCTTATAAGTATTTTCAAGGATACTGTTCTACCAAAGTTGTCACTCCATCTTCCAATTTTCTTTAAGTGTGTGAAAAAGAACAGCTGATGATCTTTGTGATACCTTAAGGATTATAACCTGTGACTATTCCAGAAACATATTAAGTTCCTTAACCACAACACAGTCCACACATGGCACTGATGTGCTTACAATTTTTTTTACTTCTTGTGGAGTGGAGTGGCTATATGTTTATAAATTAAATGCAAACGTAAGTTACATTCATCCTAAACTAACAAGTTTAGGATGAATGTAACTTACGTTTGCATTTAATCTGCTAATAAGATTCAGGAAAGTGTGGTACTACTGGCAAATTTTAATTTATATCTTATCTAACCATTTCATATTATGAAATTATGAAACATTTCTCCAAAACATTCTTTCAAATTAAACAGTACTTACAACAAAAATTCCTAAATCATCTCCTAAATAAGGCAGAGTGGTAATTTTGATTTTGAAAGCTATTACATTCAACTTTCAGAGGATTTTAATAAACAGGAATGTAAAGCTTGTCACATGAATTTTGTTGATAATATAAAATCTATCATCTCTTACCAAATTTATTTAGCCTACTCTTTAATTATTACACAAAAGAAAGAATATCCTTCAGCCTGGTGAATGTTATTTAACAAGACTGTTCCTTCCCCTAATAATTACACTGAAAGGTCAATGTATTTAAACCAAGAGCACTACATCCATTTCCTGCTTCCTTTAGTTATGAATTATTAAGTTTATTAGAACAGTAAAATGGTATTTAGAAAAAAAGGATATCATATCCAAATCTAATGCAATCTAGTTGTTTCAGTTTTACATAGGACTGTTCAGGAATTCTTATGCCATTGACATATGTCTGCAAAGAAAGTTTTAAATAAAAAAATATTAACATGCATCATGAAAAAATGAGACTATCATTCACAAATATTTTTAATACAACTAATATCTTCAATAACACATATATATACATAAGTTAACTAGAACATATAACAGACAAGGAATTCTATCCATATTTTAATCTATATTTAACCAAGCAGTTTATACAAGAGGAATGGTGTATGTGGTTTATGGATGTGTGAAGTGAATATAAAGGATGAAAGGCTGAATTGGAATAGGTTTGCAACTTCATGTATGGAGAAGATTTTGTTCATTGAGAAATCAGAGAAACTAAAACTATTAGATGGGCATGAAAGTAAGCATGTGTGCAAGCACCTTGAGGTGAGTGTGAGAATGAGAAAGAGCAAAGAATGCTGACTGCTGTTTTTCAGGTCTTAAATCTGAATTGTGAGTCATTAAAAGATGCAAAAGGTATCTGTGGGTCTAGGAGGATACTGCAATTTATGTATGCTAATGAGACAAACATCAGAAGGGTGTGAAAATTTTGACATTGATGGTCAGCAAAATTTGGCTAAAAATTATATGCGTATTTATGGAGACTGGGTTGACATAGGAAAAGGACAATAGATAAGGAGTATTGTACTTTCCAGAAATTACTAATGGATAATAGAAAATGGAATGGAAAGAAAGAGCACATTTTACACTAGAAGCTATCTAGTGTAAAACAGAAGCTAACAGGACAACATATGTTGGTTGCTAATACAGTGTAGAGATGCAAAAGAGGTTGAACGTGTGTGTGTGTGTGTGTGTGTGCGCCATCCAAAGAAATACTTATTGTTCCTCAACAATCCAAATCTAGACGATAATAGTAGCATAAAAATCCCAAAAATATGGATGGAATGCATTCAAGCCAGCAAATCCTCACTTTAAGACTAAGCATTATTTCATTGTATTGGCCATCATCAACTGTTTTTGAAACTAATTTATTATTATTATTATTACGGGCAACTCCAGGGAGTCATTGGACTCATCGAGGGAGGCCCCAAATCATATTCATCACAACTATTTGACATTCATACAGTATCTATCATACCTCGTCTTAAACTCATTCACTGTCACAGCATCCACCAGACTCAGGGAACGCATTCCACTCATTCACTACTCTAAAAGTAAAGAACCAAGCTCTAACACCTTTACTAACCACACTTTTGCCCAGTTTCCATGGATGTCCCCTAGTTCTCCCACAACCAGCCCTGTTCTCAAAAATATCTTCTGAATTAATTTTATAGAAACCCTATAAAATAATTTTATAGAAATAGAAAGTAATTTGAATGTCTCAATCATATCTCCCCTCCTCCACCTATCAACCAATTTTTGCAACCCACAAATCCTCAACCTGTTCTCATACGGTTCATTCCACAGACCTGCTATCATCTTGGTCACTCGCCTCTGGATCCTCTCCACCTCCTCCCCATCAAGAAGAAACCTAAGTGACCAAATCTGAGCACAATAGTCTAGATGGGGTCTTATCAAGGCTCGATACAGAGGAACAATATCTTATCTGTTAGTAATTTCTAACCAAATAACTGAACACTACTGGCCTGACCAGCAGTGTTCACAGATGATGACCTTGATATGAAGGTACAAATGTCAGGTGATTATTTCGGTTTATATTAAACAGAAATTTTTTTACTATAACATGATAGTTGTCCCTATAATTTTAAAAAATGAATACTCATCATCGTGCAACCATGAAAGACAGAAAGCACAATACAAGTAATCATTATTAAACTCATTCACTGTCACAGCATCCACCACAGACTCAGGGAGCGCATTCCACTCATTCACTACTCTAAAAGTAAAGAACCCAGCTCTAACACCTTTACTAACCACACTTTTGCCCAGTTTCCATGGATGTCCCCTAGTCCTCCCACAACCAGCCCTGTTCTCAAAAATATCTTCTGAATTAATTTTATAGAAACCCTTCAGTAATTTGAATGTCTCAATCATATCTCCCCTCCTCCACCTATCAACCAATTTTTGCAACCCACAAATCCTCAACCTGTTCTCATAAGGTTCATTCCACAGACCTGCTATCATCTTGGTCACTCGCCTCTGGATCCTCTCCACCTCCTCCCCATCAAGAAGAAACCTAGGTGACCAAATCTGAGCACAATAGTCTAGATGGGGTCTTATCAAGGCTCTATACAGAGGAACAATATCTTATCTGTTAGTAATTTCTAACCAAATAACTGAACACTACTGGCCTGACCAGCAGAATTCACAGATAATGACCTTGATATGAAGGTACAAATGTGAGGTGATTATTTCGGTTTATATTAAACAGAAATTTTTTTACTATAACATGATAGTTGTCCCTATAATTTTAAAAAATGAATACTCATCATCGTGCAACCATGAAAGACAGAAAGCACAATACAAGTAATCATTATAGAGGATGTACCTAGGAAATATATAGGAGAAAGGAAATGGAATTTAATAATTAAGGACTATGTTTGGTCTCCTGGTTTACCTGACCCTTAACCCACTCACAGTATTAAATGTGTGATAAGTTGCAACTTTTGTTTATGGCATTCACATAAAAGAATTCCCTTTCTCTTTTTTAATGTCTTCTATTGCATCAGTCTTATGACTGGTAGCTCAGCAGCATTTCCTTCCATTCTTCTCTTCTGTCTGCTTTCCTCTTTATTTTGTAGTATGTTTTAAGTCCACTGCTTTGTTTTATTTGATCAAAGTATCTTTTCCTTGGTCTTCCTCTTTCTCTTTTTCCTTTGATTATTCTTCTTGTCAGACTTTCATGTCATAAGATATGTCCAATCCATCCGTCTCTTCTTGTTATTAATGTCTTTATCAGTGTTCATTTTCTCTTTTGCATTCGTCTCCAACATCACATTTCAAATGCCTCCAGTCTTCTAATATCTCCTGTTTCCATTGTCCATGTTTTGCTGCCATAAAGTGCTATACTCCATATATAAGTTTTTTCCTTAACTTGTAGTGGATTTATTTAGATTTATTTATTTAGAAGTATAACATCATCTGTGTATATATATATAAAAAAGAGCTGAGATTAACATTTCCAATTCTGATATAAGGTTTAATGCCATTTTCCTTCATAATGTGATCTGTATAGATGATGAATAACAGGGAAGATAATGTGTCTCCCATGTCTTTTACATCTCGCTTGTCTCCCATGTGATTTTACATCAAATCATCTTCCTGCACCTCCTCCAATTCTAACTGATGACTTACAACTCAAATAGAGACTAAGTATTGCTTGATATAATGTCCCATTTACACCATATAATTATAGCATTTTGAACAGCACCTTGCCATATTCCTTTTGTCAATTTGCAAAACTTAAATACAGACTGTTGTTATATTCCAATGATTTTTCAGCTTTTGTCTTAAAAAGAAAATTGACGATTAAAATGTCGAACTAAGTTTGTCCTTCTTGAAAAATCATCTTCAATGATTTTTCTTACACTTTTCTCAATATACTTTGAATAAATATTAACAGGGACACTTGGTAGAGAAATGTCTCTGTAACCATATTCAGTTTTTACTTCCCTTTTTATAGATGAGTTAGTACTGAGCTCTTCTCCAATCATCTTGAATTTGACCCTCTGATCAGGCCTTCCGAATTATGCAATGTAGCCACTGCAAAACTCAATATTTAAGCATTTCTACTCAAATAGGATTACTCCAGCTGCCTTTCCACATTTCATGTTTTTGATAGTTTTCTATCTCATGTACTCATGACTGCATTCCTCTTCAATGTTTTCTGCAACCATGTTGTCAATACTTGTTTCATTCAGCAATCTTTCAAAGTAATTACTCCAGACATCTAGGATATCTTTATCTTCAGTTTTCATGTCAATTGTATCATCTCTAATTCCTTTTCTTACCAAAAATGATATTCTTACTGAAATCTTCCCATGACTTTTGTTTAGCTTCTTTTACACACACACACACACACACACACACACACACACACACACACACACACACACACACACACACACACACAGCTTTTACTGTCTTATATTTTCTCAGTATTCTTTTAGGACATCTGCTGACTTACTTGCCAGGAATTTTTCATATGCTTTTGTCTTTTCCTTCACTGCCTCTAACTTCCTAAATGCTATGTTGGAATATGCCATTAGTAATGACTAGTCCATATCCTGAGTAGATGGAATAGAAGCAGTTGGAGAGAGGGGTTTGGGAATCATAGAAGAGGAGAGAATAGAAGCAGTAGGAGAGAGAGAGAGGGGTTTGGGAATGATAGAAGAGAGCACAGAAACAGTAGAAGAGAGGGAGTGAGAGAGAGTTATGGAAATGATAGAGGGGCAGAATGGAAAGTCAGAGAGGAGGAATGTGAAGGAGTGCTGAAACCAGGGATAGAGAGATGCCAGGACAGCAGGTAAGTAGGGGAACACAGAGAAAAAGGTTTAGAGGAGAGAGAGAGAGAGAGAGTGAGGGATGCATGTGAACAATCAAGGAACAGAATGGTTAGAGGTGTGATGTATGGAGATTCGATGATCTCAGGTGTTAGGATGCCAGAGGTGTGTTTGCCTGGAGGGATGATAGAAAATGTGGCTGTGGCAATTAAGAGAGGTGAAAGGATGGATGAAATGATTGTGATAGTGGGCACGAATGACTTGCGAGGCAATGTAAATTGGCAGCGAGAGATCTGAGATTCTTGTTTGAGGTTGTGCAAAAGAAAACACAGAGAAGAAAGCTTGTGTGTGTGTGTTACCCATGTACGATAGTGACGAGTTGAGCAGAAGAGCAGTAATACTGAATAGCATAATATCCAAAATGTGTCAGAAGAGAGGATCAAAGTATGTGAATGCTTGGAGGGAGTTTGAGGACAGAGAAACCGCTTGCATTTCAATGAGGAAGGAAGAAGGCATCTCGAGAGATTGCTGTTTTCTGAACAAGTCAGTGTGTCAATGCAAGGAAACTAGAATTACCAGGGTGGACGAGAGCAGGGATAGCCTCTTGTGGGAATGGGTGCTTGGAGGAAGGGAGACAACATCAGGTAACACTGAGTCCAGTGGGATCGAGAGGAGAATTATAGGACAATGATAAGTATAGAAGTGATATATTTATGCTTTATACTGATGACAGGAGTATCCGAAATAAAGGAGATGAATTGATGGTGCTGATAGCGTCAGCCTGGCTAAGGATTATTGGGATCTCTGAGACGTGGTTGATGGAGGATGATATAACAACAGGAATTGAAGTGGCAAGGTACAGCATTTTTCGGCAGGATAAGAAAGGAAAACGTGGTGGTGGAGTACTGCTTATGATAAGTGATGACTTATGTCCTCTAAGAATGGAGGCTTTGGAAGGCAGAGACACTAATGGTTTTGAAAGCATATGATGTGAGGTAGAAGTGGCCAAGACAGGATATTTAGTGGGGAGTTGTTATAAACTAGGGAGCAGGAGATGTTTAGGCAGTTGAGCTTGGCAAGTGCAAGAAGAATGATTGTTATGGGAGATTTTAACTACAGCAGTATAAGCTGGGAAGAGAAAAATGCATGTAGTAATAAGGAGATGGAATTTCTAGAATTCTTGAGGGACAAATGTCTTAGGCAACATGTAATAGAGAGAACAAGAGGTTCAAGAGTTTTGGATTTGGTCATAGCATCAGAAGAGCTGATAATAAGTGAGATGACATCTCTCCCACCAGTTGGAGAGAGATGTCATCTCACAGTGACCATGTGGTTTTGACATGGAAGATGAGTAGACATGCAGGTGCATCAAAGAAAAGGGAACATATGTGGAATTATAAGGCAAGTGATTATAATAGCCTTAGGTATCAGCTTGGGGCAGTTCCATGGAGGACAGAATTGGAAAACCAAGTTATCATTAGTGCTTGGGAAATTGTGAAAGGATATTTGCTAGCAGCAATAGTAACCTGTATTCCATGAGTGAAGAAGCAGACACAATTTGGTGCAAAGTGGATGACAAACAATATCAAACAGGAACTGCAGTTGAAAAAGAGATTATGGAAGAGATATAAGGAGAGAGGTGGAGGGCAGATACACAAAGAATATAAGACACAGGCCAGGAGAGTGACCAGTATGGCGAGGATGGCAAAACTGGAATATGAGAAAAGACACTAAGATCCAAAGAAAATCCTAGGGAATTTTTTAGCTATGTGGCCAGTAGGAGGAGAAATGATTGTGTAAGAATAATATTGCAGGATAAAAATGGGAATAGAGTGACTGATGCAGAGGACATAGTCTAGTTGTTCAATGAGCATTTTATTGGAGTATTTCATCCTGGAGAAGAAAGTTTTAATACTAGAGGGATAGGGCACGTTCAGGGTTTATAGGTACAAGAGGAGAGTGTATTCCAAATACTGAGTACCCTGGATGTCAGCAAAGCTGTGGGATTGGATGGTATTTCACCACAGGTTTTTAGAGAATGTGCTAAAGAACTGACAGCTCCATTGACCTGACTCTTCAATAAAAGTCTGGCTGTGGGAAAAGTACCCAAGGAATGGAAGGAAGGTAAGATAGTGCCACTGCACAAGGATGGTAGCAGACTGGAAGTGTCTAATTATAGGCCAGTTTGTATGTCATCAGTAGTTGTTAAGGTCTTGGAGAAATTAGTGAGGGACTATATACAGCGTTGGGCAGATGAGGGTAATGTTATTTGTGAGAATCAACATGGATTTGTTAAGGGGTGCTTTGCTTTAGTAATATGATTGTCTTTTATAATAAAGTGACAAGAGCAATTGATGAAGGAAAGGCATATACTGCCATTTTTTTTAGATTTTGCAAAAGCGTTTGACAGGGTGCCACATGATAAGCTGATATTTAAGTTGCGGCACATGGGTTTAGATGTCGGGTTAGTGAACTAGATTCAGGATTGGCTGTCTAATAGGTGATATGATCGAGACTTAAACTGTTGAGAGGCAGTTACAGGGTAGACATTGGGGAGTTCTTTCGCTTGGTCGAACAGCAGGAAGGAGTGATGACAAGGTGCCATCCCTGGAATTTACGAAAGGAGGCTGTGAGCAAGAGTGTGAGGAGTGGTTTCTTTGCATGGAGGGTGGTTGAATTGTGGAATACATTGCCTGAAATGAAAACTCAATGACATTGTCAATGGATTGAAGGGGATATTCAGTTGTTTGCGGATGATGTGAAGCTGGGAAGGGTTATTAGTAATAGTGCAGATGTGGTAGCCCTGCAAGAGGATTTGAACAAACTAGACAGATGCGAAATGAATGGGAAGTGTCGGTTTAATGCAGCAAAATGTAAAGTCTTGAAGTTTGGGATCCACTGATGGGAAGATGCATACTCGATTGGGGGAGCTATACTAGAGGAAGTAGGGGTGACGAGATCTGGGGGGGTGATGATTGATAGAAAACTGAAATTCAGGGAGTATATTGCAAAGGTGGTGAAGGTAACCCAGAGGATTGCTGCAATACCGAGAAGGACACTGACCTGCAGAGATAAAAGAGTTATCATTCCGTTTGATAAGGCCCTGATCAGACCACACTTAGACTATTGTTCTCAGGTTTGGTCCCCAGGATTTGAAGGGAATAAATTAACTGTGGAAAGGGTACAGAGGTGGATAACAAAGATGGTTTCAGGACTGCACAATGTCAGTTACGAGGATCGACTGATGGAATGTGGACTGCAGAGTTTGGTGGATAGAAGAAGGAGAGGTGATATGATCGAGACTTAAACTGTTGAGAGGCAGTTACAGGGTAGACATTAGAGAGTTCTTTTGCTTGGTCGAACAATAGGAAGGAATAATGACAAGGTGCCATCCCTGGAAGTTACGAAAGGAGGCTGTGAGCAAGAGGGTGAGGAGTGGTTGAACTGTGGAATACGTTGCCAGAAAGTAGTTAGTGCAGGAACAGTCAATGGGTTCAAGGAGTGGTATGATAGACTGTGTTTCCTAAAAATGACCTCCCATGATGAGGCTTTTGACTCATGGGGGGGGGCTGGATAATAATAATAATAATCATATATTTGAGCCTACAGCTCCATTTCCTGAACAGAAAATCAACACATGTTTAACAATATTATGTCTACATATATAGAGTTCATTGCAGTTTAGGTCTAACAATAATCAGATTTTTCTTGATGTTACTGCTCTCGCTAATGATTCTAAAATTCTTCTGCTCTTTTAGTTTTTTCTGTGTGACAACAGGAAAAATAAGTGCTAACCAAGTTCCTATTTTGAAACTGATGCCAATCAATAAGCAACTTCATGTTTAGAAGTGAATACTACAGCTATCCTTCCTTTACTTGATCACTACTGTCCAAAATACATCTCACCTGTTATCTTCTTCTTTTTAAGGATTACCCGTTCCAGCTTCACTGGTCTTTCCATCGTGTAGCTGGTCTTCCTCTACTTTTTCCTTTGGTCTGTATTTATCCACCTCTTTTGGTAGTCAATTTCTTTCCATCCTAAATAGATGCTCTTTCTACTTTATTCCTTGGTCTTTTCATTTATGTTGTAAATATCTAGTTCTCTTCTGATGTCTTCATTTTTTGAATGGTCCAACTTTGTGCACCCTTTAACTGCTCTTAAAAATCTGATTTCTGCAGCCTGTATTATACTTTCATTTTTTTTTTTTTAAACAGTCCATGTTTCTGAACCATATAACAGAGTAGAAGCAACTATTACTTTATAAAATTTCAGTTGAATTTCCTGTCTCATTTTTTTCAATCAGTGTCCTTTTAATTGTTCCACAGATTTTCTGAAATTTCTTTAGTTTTTCATCTATATCTTTATCTTTTAGATATGTTATTATGCAGCCTAAATAGCTAGCAGTATCACCTGTTCTATTGTTTTATTTTCTATGACTATTTTTCATCTAATGTGATTTTGACCTTTAAATGCCATGACTTTTGTTTTCTTTTGTGAAATTTTTAATTGTATTGTTGGCTTATTTTGTTTAATTCATAAACTGATTTTTGAAGGTTGTCTCCATTGTTTTGCAATGTAATCTGATCACCTGCATACAGCATTGTATTAATCACAGTTCTTCTGGTTAACTGGATAACTTGTTTTATTGTTGTTTTCCGTATTTTACTAATCTGATCAATATATATATATATATATATATATATATATATATATATATATATTGAATAGAGTTAGAGATAAGCTACATCCCTGTCTAACACTTTGATTAATTCTCTTCTGTTAATTTATTAACTAACTGTATTTTTGTATCTTTATATAAACTTTGTATAGCTTGTATCAAACGTAATGGATATCCTTGTTTTTTCATTATATTCTATAATTTTTCTCTGTTTATTTTATGAAAAGCTTTCTCATAATCTATAAAGGCCAGATGAGTCTCTAAATTAAATACTCATCTTTTTTTCAATCATTTCTTTTAACACATAAATATTGTCTATACATGATCCTCCATGTAGGAAAACTATTTTGTTTTTCTGAAATGATTGTTTATAATATAGATATAACCTTAGCTTTTGACCAATCTGAGTGAACTGCACATTTCCTCCAACAGTTACTCATTAATTTTAAGAATCTGTAATGTAAATATTCTCCACCATATTTCCAAAGCTCTGTATCTAATCCAGTTGATGTTCTTTTTTTTTTTTGATAGTATCATGGCCTCTTTTAGTTCTTCTAATCTAATTGGTTCTATACCACTACTGATTTCTTCATTATTGTTTTCTGTTATTAAATTTGGGTCATACCATAAATTTTCATAATGTTCTATCGATTGTTTCTCATCTTCTTTAACTTAGTAATAGCAATTCTGTTGACATGGTATTTGTGAATTCCTCCAGTACCTCTATCATTTTTTCAATGATGCTTTTTCGCAATTATCAATTCTGTTGATAACAATATTCAAAAGATATTCTAGTTATCTATTTTAACAATCAAAGTTGCTAAAATAGCTGTGTCCACTCTTTGATGAAAAGTTCAAGGTCCTGTTTATTAGAAAGTGTCCTAGAAGCATAATATTTGATTATGTTATATATATTATATTATATATATAGTTATATATATATTATATATATATTATATTATATATATAGTTATATATATATTAATATTAGTTACATAAATATTAAAAAAAGAGGAATACTACAGCACTGCTAAACAACATGCTTTTAGTTGGTACATGCCTATCTCAGTAATGTAAGTATATTATAAATAATGTATTTAAAGTATACATTTTTGGTCGTTTCATAATAGAAATACAATTTCATTAATACAGACCAGTATTTTACAATAAAAAACATATATTCAAACCTACCAGTTTCGCCAGCAAAAGCCAGACAGTTTGCTGGCGAAACTGGTAGGTTTGAATATATGTTTTTTATTATAAATAATGTACCTTAAATATGCATATAAATATTATCATCATTATTATCAGTCAGACCTCCAAGGAGTCAAGAGACATATTTAGGGAGGTCTCACTCACACAGCTCATCATACCATGATTTAAATGCATTCACTGTTTCTGCACTCACTTACACCAGGCAGTGCATTCCAATCACTTATCACTCTCCACACCAAAAATCTACTCCTCACCCCCATGCTCACATCTTAAGTTGTAGGAAGATATTAAACTGTTTGCAATTGTTATGAAGCTATGGAAGGTTATTAATAATAGTCGATACCATGGCTCTTCTGCAGGATTTGAATAAGCTCAAATAGCAGATAAGTAATGAGGAAGAGTCGGTGTTTTGAAATCCAAGATACAAAAATGAGAAGCCGTATATTCTATTGGGTGGGACTATACTAGAAATCACAGAATCTTGGGAGTGATAGTGGATAGAAATTTGAAATTCAGGGGACATATTGCAAAGGTAGTAGTGATGGCTCTAGCTCTTGATCAGAACACATGGATTACTGTGCTCATATCTGGCCACAAGGATATGAAGGGAATAAAGCAACTTTAGAGAGGGTAATCAGGATTGTGGAATGTTGGTTATAAGGAGAAATGAGGGAATGCAATATCTAGATGGATAGAAGATGAAAAAAAAAAGGGGGGGGGGGAGTAATATGACAGACATTTAAGTTGCACTATGTTTATTAGATGGACACTGGAAAGATTTGCATGGTGGGACAAAAATAAGGAACAAGGACTATTCCTGAAAACTGCAAAATAGTGGTTAGAGAGAGAGAGTAGCAGATTTTCTGCATGAAGAGTTGTTAGAGGAAATAACACATTTCTTGTGTTGTCTAAAGCAGATCACCTATGCAGGTTCAAAATAATATACAATCTTGAATTCATTGGTAGGATTATCATATCTACAAAAAGTATGTATATATGTATGATTATCAACAAATATAATTATTTTTTCAAATTTACTTAACCAAAAAAGACATACTCAATTACAAAACTAATTTCACCATTACACTTTTATTTTTTCTGCTTCCTTTTCTTTGGGAAAAGACACCTGTTCAAAGTTTAAAATTTCATGCTTCCAAAAATAGCAGAACAACAATTATAATATCTTTCCTAAATCTAAGTTAAAAACTATTAAACTCAAAAAGAACTAAATGCTCTATTGCACACAGATGCATTAAAAAAAAAAAAAAAAAAAAAAAAAAAAAAAAAAAAAAAAAAAAAAAACTTACTCCAGTAATGCTGTTCAAATCTTTAATACGAATTTCCTTGTCACTAGTGTCATAAAATATCACAGCATGTCGTTTATCAGCAGTTGCTGACTGTAAGAAAAATGTTGACTTAATCCACAGAATACTTCAAAGACATTTAGAATGAAAAGTAAAGATAAACAAGTCGAACAAAACCTTCTTTTAAAATTGTAACACCATTATCAATTTATATTTAGGTATAAATATAAGAATAAGTTAATCTCAACAACAAATCAAATGCATGAGTTTATTAAACCAGAGAGAATACATAAATATTAATGATTAACAATTTTAATAAGCTAATATTTCACTTATCTCAATAAGCACCACACTAACAATTTGCCTTTCAAACTTAAACTTTTTAAACTGGTTTTGAATCACTATATACAGGGTGGCCCATAAGTCATGAAGCGGTTTAAACATTTAATAACTTTTCATTTATTAATTATTTTTATTTTATTTATTATAATTATTTTTTGTTATAATGAAATAGAAAACCTGGAGTTTTTTTATTAGTTATGTAAAACCATATCATATATATGTCTTCCAGGTTTTTTTTTTATAAATTAGAATACATCAACTAAAATCAATAAAATATTGAAAGTCTGTATAATTCTGTAAAAATCATGAAAAAACTCCAAAAGTAACTGTAATTGCACTGAAATTATTATAAGTAATATTCAAAATATGCATTTATGCAATTTGGCCATAGGCCAAGATATGCATTATATAACTGCTAGAAACGTTACATGACAATTAAGAATTACATATCTACAGCAGATGCTAAAATTAAATATGGAGAAACATTTCACTTTGCAATAAAAATTTTTATTTTATACACAGTTTTCAAAAAAAAAAAAAAAAAAACCCTGTTGCTGCTGTTATAAATTATAATTTAAAAAAATATAAACAAAGAAACAAAATTAATTAAATGTAACAGTACTTTTCACAAGACAAATATGGTTCTGCACTTCAAAAAGTTAAATATTGACTTCTCAGTATCACTTTTTTGTTGTTGCCTGTTTAACTCTGAAAGAAGAATTAGTATTTTCCAAACAAATTTAAATCAGATATCAGTTTCTTAGAACTTTTAGTAGCTTTTTACTTATGTCATCTGTCAGCAGTGTTAGTAGAAATTATACATATTTCTTATGGAACTACATATAGTATCTATTTTTCAAGACAAGAAATGAAGTTAAAATTTGTCCTAATAATACACTACAGGTAAACAGAATGATATAATTCTCAACTTATTATTCCTATTTCTTAAGTTAAACTTAAATACAGCATTCAGCATTTGCCAACAATAATGTGCACTAAAAAAGGATTTGTTTTAATAAGAAATATTAAATGTGTTATCTAATTTGCTAATAAACCCATAAGAATATGCAATTTTTATTTTAAATAACTATCACAAACAAGTATCTTTCCAAAAATCATGATTACACATTTAACAAATATTTTGTCTTACCCTAGCAAGGTGCACACTTATCTTCCTGTCGGCTACTCATGCATGTGCTACCTACACAAGTGCCAGTGAACTGGTTATACCAGCCACACACAACATATTATAACTGATTTACCCTACAATGTAGATCAATTTCATTCCTAGCCAGACAGGAACTTCTCAAGAGAGACAAAACAACAAGAAAAGAGTAGTAGACTAACCATTAATTCTAAAAGAAAATGACATGATGCACTACACTTATATCATCAGAGTAAATGGTGACAAGTCACATGTAAAGGTCATTAACCTTCATTTATGCTTCATACAGGAAAAGTTACAACTTAATACTTTAACTTGTACAGGAGCTTTATGTGAACAAAGTATACGATTATATTGAAATAAATATGAATAATATAAGAAATAATACAATGATCCTATAATACAATCCTATAATTTTATTATCATTTCAATGATAAATGGAATTACAATGAACACGTGAAAAAACAGAATTAAATGGCAATTGTGATTAATCTTTTATAACAAAAAAACAACATTTATTGAAACATTTCTTCGTATCAATCTTATTAATAATGAATATATCTAATGATTTATTTATTTATAATAATTATAAGTGGCAAAACTAGTAGGTTTATTAAATAATTATTACAACCTAGTTAGTGTTAGTTATATTTTTATTACATGAACTATTTTTAATTGAATTTCTATTTATAGTAAAAAAAGAATGTCCCAAGATGATGCTGATTTTATATTTCAAACCAAAAGCAGCCTAGATCAGTACACTCTAAAAAAATAACCAAAATTAAATTACAGTTTTGATTAATATTTTGTAACAAAAAATGACATTTAATGAAACATTTATTTCTTCATATCAAACCATTCTTATTAATAATAAATAAATCAGTTATTTTTATTTTATTTTGTTTATTATTATTTATTTATTTTTATTTTTTTGGCAAGTTAGTCAAGATCATCATCTCTGACCTCTCCTTAGAAAATGCAGTTTAAGGTTATTGGGTTAATCTGGGATTACTGCTACACAGTTAAATCTATGTCATCACTGAATTATGGAGGGTGTGATAATAATAATTCCTGCTTTGCAAAAGGGAAAACCAAAGTTTTGGGAAGAAAGACATCCTTTCACCTTCATCTAAGACTGACCAACTCAATTTCATGAAATGACTTAGAAAATGTTTCTAACATCCTTCAGAGGATTCAAAATCTAGGTTATAATTAAGAATGCCGAAAAGTTAATTAATTTTTTTCACAATTCAATATTTTACCAGCTTAAAGTGACATCAAAGAAATGCTGAAATGTAACAATGCAGTCCACACATTTTACAAAGTATACAAGAAAAACATGCTTGCTGACATATAGCATTATGTGTGTGTGTGTGTGTATTATTGTTCACTCCAACTAACAAGTAACATCTGTTTCTGTAAAAATGTCCTCATATATGAAACTAGCTAACTAATAATATTAACAAGATGTTACATCCTGTGGCTGATATATTTTAGCTAGTTTGATAGGGTAATTCATATATTATTGCAAATTAGGCCACCTGATGATGTTTCATCAAAACACATGCGAAAAAAAAATTTTTTTTCTGTGTTAAGCCATTAATAGTACCATATTTATTAATCATAAGATACCCATATAATTATGTTTTAAGTTAATTCAGGATTTTTAATTTGCAGTAAATGCCAGATGGTAGTATTTATCTTTTTTTTTTTTTTTCTATAAACATCTGTGGACTCAGTCTTAAAAAGTTAGAGGCTAAAACGGTTTGCCTAATCCCTATGAAGAGATAAAAGAATTATGAAATTATTTTATTAATTTGCAAGTGTCAGCCTGGTTAGTGCATCTGCTCTCCAACAAACAGGTCACAGATTTGAATCCTACTGTGGACATGGATGTTTGTGACTGTGTTTAGGTGGAATATGAATTTCATCATCCAGTATGAGACCACTGCTCAGCTTATTGGAGGTCTGAAGTCACTTGAAAAAGTCCCATGTTTAGTCTCTAGAGTGGAGTTTCTGGACTCTGTAAAAAATAAATATAACAAATACAAAAAATATATAAAACTGATAAAAAAAATCCGTAGCCCACCCACAGTGCAAATGAACTATAGGTTTGCAAATAACCTTTCATGAGTGGAAACCACATTATAAAAAGAACTTTTAAAAAGTTGGTCTACTTATGAATTAAAGCCTCCTTCCCTTTTTAATGCACTATTGTTTTCTGGCCATTTAAATTTATTAGTGAAGCATTAGTGCACATGGCTATCAAGCTTTGAAGAAAGAAACATCTGTTTCTGTAAAAAAGTCCTCATATATGAAGCTAGCTAACTCATCTTTCACTCTGCCCTTCCCCAAATAATAATATTAAGTATAACCAGTGCTTTTTTTATTGAAACAATAAGTGCTAGTATGTTGTACCGTTGCAAACCATCCCAAAAAACACTGAGCATAGCTGTATATGTTTCTCTCTCCAATCTGATATCTTCCCCTGATTAAGTTCTTTCTAAATTATCACCTTTGATGCTGTACAAATAATTCATGCTTTCATATCACAACATCAAAAAATCATGGGGAAAATAATAATTCAAATAGTTTATTTATTAATGTCAGCATTTGCATTTCAGGTTTTTTTAAAAAAATATTTTATGTTGCTTTATATGTGCTTATTCATGCTCTCTATATACCATGAGTTTTTACTTATATCACTTGAACTGATAGGATAACTGCAATAGCTCAGTTTTTTTTTGAAAGGTTCATACCAGAAAAACCATTAAACAAAAGAACAGCATATAGTAGTACATATTCTGTAGGATAAAATGAAACATTTTCTTTAGTTTGAATGTTTGAAAAAATGTTTCTCTGAAAAACAGTTTCTTGCAGTCACACTCAGCAAATATTTAACAATGACAAGAATGCAACTGTGAAAGAACAGGAAATTCTTAGCAAACACTAATGAGAAATCTTTTATCATAATGAAAAAATCAGACAACCATATAATATAATGGAAATCTGTAATATTTACATCCTTTTATAGTATATAACAGATTAGCTATATGGCAAGAAATTAAAATAGTACAAAGTGCATTATTTTCTATGCACAATGTATATATATATATATATATATATAGAAATTTTACTCAGAAAAATATCCTAACATTTTAAAAGCATGACATAATACACAGTGAGTCATAAACCAGACAAGATAAATAATGAATTTGACAGTGCCCTCTTACCTCTATGATTCAGCTACCACCCACTTTCCCACTGCCCCATATCTACAGGGCCTTATTAGGAATGCCTTGCACAAACACAGCTCACCTGGTAAATGAATAAATCCTGTTGGACTACTTGTGTACATCAAGTTGCCTAGCAACCTGACCACTACTTACCCAGCTTATTATAGATAAAAGTATTAGACATAACTTTGGAACCAGTTATGAAACAAAGAAATCAAATTAAGACTGAACAAAGGAAACAAGTACACTGTGAAGTCAAAATTTTTATCTTTAAATAATGAAAAATAAAGCAAGCATAAAACAAAAATCATGTATTGCTTTTAAATCTAAATACCATCATTGATACCTTATTCATAAAAATTATTTATTACATTACACATTATTGGAACTGTGAGAATTGCAACTAATTACAAAATAATATGGAATATGGATAATAACATGAAGATATTAAATAGTTTGATCTTTCAAAAACTTAAGATGACAACAATTACTTCAAAAAAATAATATATATATATGTATATATATATATGAAACATTAAGAATCCCTCATGCATGCAGATTTTATTATATTCTTTTCCAACAAGAATAAAAAAAAAAAATCTTGGTTTTGCTTTTCTATTAAATGCATATTTATTATTATTATTACGGGTATCTCCATGGAGTCAGTAGACTCATCGCAGGAGACCCAAACTAGCAAAACAATATCTGTCATATCTCTTCTTGAATTCATTTACAGACGAAGAGCTCACAACTAAGTCAGGCAATGAATTTCACTCATTCACCACCATCCAGGCAAAAAACTTTGTTCTGACACCCTTGTTAACCACACTCTTCTTTAATTTCCAGGGATGACCTCTTGTTCTTCCATCACTATTACACAGCTGAAACATTTCCCCTGCACCAATCCTATAAAAACCTTTCAGTAATTTAAATGTTTCTATCATATCCCCTCTTCTCTGCCTATCAACCAACCTCTGCAATCCACAAGCTCTCAATCTATCATATCAATGTAGGGAACATTTTTTACATCACTTACCAACTTAGTCACTCTTCTCTGAACCCTCTCCACAGCCTCCTCATCTCCAAGGAATCCAGGTGACCAGACCTGAGCACAGTAATCCAAATGTGGAAGTATCAACTTTATAAAGGGGAATAATAACCTCTTTATCTCTGGATGTCAGTGTATTCCTAAACAACCAAGTAATCCTATGTGCAATCTTGGGCACCTTAGCAATGTGTCCTCTGAACTTCATCTCCCTATCTACCAACACCCCTAAGTCCCTAGCCTCATCAATCTCTTGGAGTACTGTTCCATCAATGTAGTACACAGCTAGTAATCTTTTAATCCCAAAATGCATGACTTTACACTTTTCCACATTGAACTGACATCCATTACCTTTTGCCCATTCTACCAGCTTATTTAAATCATCCTGCAAAGTTTTAACATCAGCTTGATTTTTTATTGCACTACCCAACTTTGCGTTCATCAGCAAACAACTGAATATCTCCCTGTAAGCCATTTCCTATATCATTTATATACAAATTAAACAACAATGGCCCAAGCACAGAGCCCTGAGGCACACCTGGTCACCTGCCTCATCCTGGACTCGGCTCCTCCATACACCACCTTCTGGTATCTCTCCCCGAGTCATTCTCCTATCCATATTACCAATTTAGTATCCATTCCCATTTGCTCCAATTTGCGTAACAGTGTTCCATGGGGTATCCTGTCAAAAGCCTTAACAAAATCCAGAAATATCACTGTGTAGCCAGTTCCTTTGTCCAACTCAGATGTCATTCTATTATGAAAAGTTAATAGATTGCTAAGGCAGGATCTACCTTTAACAAAACCATGCTGGCCTCTATAGAGTATCATATCCTGATCCACCCATTCTTGAATTTTGTCTTTAACCAACTTTTCCAATACTTTTACCACTACTCCTGAGATGGTGATTGGTCTGTAATTAACTACTGCAGTTTTAGAGACACCCTTATGCAAAGGGACCACTTTGCCTAACTTCCACTCCGTAGGGACCATACCAGAGTTCAAACTTTGGTATGGTCCCTTAAATTAAATATCCAAGTAAGAGGGGTTGACAATTCATTTGCACATTCACGCAACACCTGAGCTGATATTCCATCTAAGCCTACAGCAGTGTTTGCATTTAAATTTTGCAATATATTAAATACCTCTGATTTCCTAGCTTCAATTCTCACATTAGTTATTGCTGCAGGTACAGAGATATCCTCATTTAGGTGATAGACTTTTGAAAAGTGATCACTCAGTAACTCGACTATTACATCTGATTTTGTCACCTCAATACCATCAGCACCCACTAAAGTTATCCTTCCGAAGTCATTCTTCCTTTTACTTGCCACATAGCGGAAGAACTCTTTGGGATTACCCTTGATCTCTTTGGCTAAGGTCTTCTCATAATTGGATTAAGCTTTTCTTACTACGCTGGTAACCTTCCTAGCTTGAGCCTTGTACTGCTCATGGGTGTACTGATCACCTTTCTCCTTGTAAATTCTCCATAACATTTTCTTTTTTTTGCAGGTCAAGCTTGATACTACTGCTCATCCATCTAACGCCTGCCCTGTTTGACTTCCTGACCATGGGGACACAATCTGATATTGCTTTCCTCAGATACCTGCTGATTTTATCCCATGCACTGCTAACATATTTCCCCTGCAATATGTTCTGCCATGGGATGGTTGCAAGCTCACTCCGAAGCTTGTTATAATTGCCTAACCTGTAGTACCGTATATGCCCCTTCTTAACAGAAAAATCCACAGATTTTGCAACCTCCCAAGTCAATACCACATGATCGCTTTCACCAATTGGAGGTAACGAGGACACCTTACTTATGCATATATCCTCTGAACCAATAACCAGGTCCAACACTCTCACATCACATGTCCCTTCAGTTATGTGCTGTTTCAAGTAATTATCTCGTAGAAGATGTATGAACTCCATTTCCTCCTTTCAATTTGTATCACCATAATTAAAATTCCCCACAATAATCACTAAACCTGCACTCATTGCACTAATTTGCTGATGCATGAATTCAATATCTCCCCCTGTACTCCCTGGCCTATAGCAGCATCCAACTGTATATTTGGTTGCATTGGTCACTATTTTGCACCAGACCACCTCAAATGAACTCTCATTCACATGTCTATCATCTTGATATACTACTTTCTTTGGCTGCAACACATCAGCTATCATCAACAGTACTCCTCCCCTGTTCTATCTTCTCTATCCTCCCTGAAAATACTGTACCCATCGCATTCAATTCCAGTGACCACATCTTCTACTGACAGCCAAGTTTCACTAATGCCTACAACTTTTGGTGAGATTGTACTGACTAATGCCAAAAATTCTTCTCTCTTATTTCGAATGCTTATTGCATTGGTATACAAAAATTGCAGATTCCCTCTAGATCTTGTACCAGCTTTTGAACTGATATATAAGTCACTAATTTCAGTAGTCCCATATAATTACATGGGACTACTGAAATTGAGATGAGATACTGTATACTTGTTATACATAATCATTGGACTATGAAACATTGGTTATAAAAAAAAAAAAAAAAAAAAAAAAAAAAAAAAAAAAACTCACACCATTAAGAAAAACACAAAGTTTTGATTTCTGAGTGTTCAACAGGAAGGAATGCCTGACAAACTGTTTGATGTTTGAATGCCATACCAATGTTTTTACTTTTATATAAGCTGCTTTTAGCAGTGACAAGATAATGTGCAGCTTACTGTACCAGGAATAAATGATAGATTTAGATTATGATTTCACATTAATTTTGTCAAACTGTCTCTGAAAATAGTCATAGATCTCGACTTGTGAAACTAAAAAACAATGTGTCACCTATTGTTTTCACTGTATTGACACAGCATACACAAACTATATATTTAGTAGCCCAGGTTGGAGTTACTTCATCTATAATAGATGCATTAGTTATTTTGAGAGCTGATTTCTTCTTTTCTTTCTTTATTTTTTCCCTTCCCCTATATGCAATACAGAGGAGCAGTTCACTTTTTGATCACCAATGAAATTAGCTTTTCAATCTAGTGGTGCTGGTTTAACTTCAATATTTTGGTATCATGATTTTTAATACAGTCATCTCTCAATTATTTGACCTTGAAATGACTGAACCTTCAACTAACCAACCTCTGATTAGGTTAATGTGTCAAATAACTTCTGGTACAGCATCATGTAACTGTACCTTTAGTTATCTTACCCTTCAATTATCTGAAGGATTACTTGTTCTTTTTGGATATTATAAAACACTACGTAACAGAGTAGAACAACAAATATTTTTGCAAAAAGAAATATATATATATATATATATATATATATATATATATCTACCCTATATATATAAAATGCTAAGGCTTTTTATGTCACGTTTTTTGAAACTCAGGAGCTACCCTGAGTGTCGAGTCTTCAAAATTCGAGTAATCAGAATTCAAGGAGAACCGGCCTACCAGTCTGGAACACGGGGAGTTGAGTGCCGTAGCTCCCCTAGTATACATATATTGAAGAGAATGTAAAGATGTTACAGAAGCAGTTATTCCCCTGGGTGGGTTCTTGCTATAAACAAAAAGCAACTAATGTGCTCTCAAATTGTGCTGATTATGTCCAATATTCTAGTAATCATACAGACATGAACAGAGTCATTTATAATGTTTATATTACTTGATAAATTTATTATATTATTATGATGAGGATTCAAACATCCAGAAGACTCATCAAAGGAGGCCCATCCTAGAAAACACAAAGTCGATCATACCACTCCTTGAACTCACTGACTGTTTGTGTCTTTTTTTGGTCAAGCAGAAACACTAGTTTATCGTCGCTATACAGTTGCAATATTGCAGTTTAAATATCCTTCAGCAGTAATGAGTTACCTCAGCTTGCACTACTTCAAGGGTCAGGTGCTGCACTATCCAGGTATTTGCTTCTGCTTGGATTTGCCGAACTTTATATGGTTTCTATATTCGGCATGAAACTCTTTGAGTTTCTTATTCAGCTAAGAAACAATATATGATATAATATCCCTTAACTTAAATAACTTCAGCAGTAATTTTAGAAGAATGTTTTCAAGTGGCATAAGCTTTTTTTGGAGACTTGATAATAATGCATAGTGGATAAAGTAACAGATAATCAAAAGTAGATGACAATTCAATGACTAAAACGGTTGTCTATTCAAAGTCCACAAAAATTAATTTGTGTATGAGAGAGAAAGAGCTTGATCTATAAATATTACTGCTTACAGCGCAACAGATAATCAAAAAATGGTTGGTACTAATCTGCAAGCTTTGGATACTGCAAGAAATTAATAACAATGATGAAAAGTTTTTCACAAAGCAGTATTCAACAACAAAAGAGGAATGTCTGGATCTGGGGTAACAAAACCCAAAAGCTTATGTTGTACACATCAGAAAATCCTGAAAGTTATTTTGAGACTGTAATTCTTGTGTTGTATAGGTCAAAAAATGGCCCTTAAATTTAGCATTAATTAATGAGCTTGCAGCATCAGCTTGCCCAAAGATTATTGGCATATGAGACTTTGTTAATAAAGGAAGGCAGAAAATAGAAAAGAGGATGGGGAGGGGGTATAGAAAACTGTTAATGCCTGGGAAATTGTCTGCTAAAGAGAAAAAATAAAAACAATATATTTAAGGCTATGTGCTGCTATAGACCTGGGAAGACAGAGGAGTACTGTGAATGTTTAAGACAATTGGTTGGGTAAGTCATACATGCTGGGTCTAATCCTTAACAACCATGTAACTAACATATGATATCACAATCTTTCACAAGCACAATTTATATATATGGCAGACTTCATTTATGGAAATATGAATTGGAGAGAATTTAGCATATGAAGGCAAAGAGTAAAAATTTTTTGAGTATTTACAGAACATTCCTTAGGCAGCATGCATGACCATATTTTTGACATTCATTTAAAGCACACAAAGGGTTCGAGATGTAAAGAGCTGGTTATTCCACCTAAAATATCCTGCTTTAAGGCAGTGCTTAAAGAGTATGCAAATATCAGGGGAGGGTAAGGATATGAAAAGCAGCGTATCATTTACTGGGATCTTAGCGAAAAAGAGACAATAGATCAAAACTTACTAAGTGATCCTTTTCCTCTAATTAAAGGTTCTGTATAGCAGCATAAGACGATATCTTGCTGATATGCTTGTTGAGTTCAGATGCCAAATATTTAGCAAATTTATAGGTAGGGCAATTTATGGCATTAGTGTTAGGGAGTAGTAGAGCTCCAGGTTATTATATCATCCTCCATCAACCAGGTCTCAGAGATTCCACTAATCTTTGGCCAGGCTGATGCTATCAGCGCCACCAATTCATCTCCTTTATTCCGGATACTCCTGGCATTAGTATGAAGCAAAAAATGCCACTGCTTCTATATCTATCATTATCTCCTCTCAAACCGACTGGACTCAGTGTTACCTGATGTTGTCCCCTTCCCCAAATAATGCTGTGCTAAATATAACAGGCATGAAATAAGCTGAAAAATGTGTGATAGTTAAAGCAGATAAACTTGAGCATGATAGAAAGTATAAAATATATACAAGGTCCGACACACACACACAAAAAAAGAGACTAATCCTATAGTTTGGGAATGGAGAATGAGAGGGAAGAAACAAAGAGATGGTTATAGAGAATGTTCAAACCTGTCACCATGAGACAAGGCTCAACTTCATCGCTTTACTCAGTACGAGTGGATGCATGTTCAAATAAAGACGTTTTCTTACCCTTGGTCGGAAAATGTTGGAGTGCAAGAGCGAACAGCGAGTTAACATTAAGTTTCTTGTGAAACTTAAGAAATCCGTTAAGGAAACTTTTTCAATTATTGATTGAAGCTTATAGTAAAGATTGCATGTCTCGTGCGCACGTTTTTGCTAATGTTTCTTCGCCCATTCTGTTTAAGTGACCATACCACCTGAGATTAGCTCTGCTAACGCATTCCTGGATGTTGACAATGTCAAGTTCTTTCCTAATATCCTTGTTTTTAATATGATATTACCATTGATGCCTTGTGTTCACGCCTATAATCTTTCTCAGGACTACTTCTAACCCAGCTCTCAGATCCATAAATTAAAACTGGTTTGAACACTATCTTGTATACAGCTAATTTAGTGTTCCGACTAATTTCTCTCTTATTCCATATGAATTTATTCAATTGACTTCCCACCATACCAGCTTTGCTGATTCTGTTGTCTATTTCTATATTTAATTTACCATCTTCAGTAAAAATCGTGTCTAAGTAGCTGAAATGTTTTACTTGTTCCACAGGTTCTCTGTTCACAACACAGTTGATATTTTTATTGATTCTGCCTATTTTCATTGTCTTTGTCTTTTTACTGCTGACCTTCATACCATATTTATTACAACAGCTATTCAATTTAGTCAGAGAATCTTGCAGACTTGTAGCGGATTTATTTAGAAGTATAACATCATCAGCATAAAGCAAAGAGCTGACATTAACATCTCCAATTTTGATATCATGTTTAATACCACTTTCCTTCATAGTGTGATCCATATAGATAATCAATAACAGAGGGGATAATGTACATCCTTGTCTCACACCAGATTTAACATTAAACCATCTTCCTGTACTTCCTTCAATTCTCACTGCTGACTTACAACTCAAATAAAGACTAAGTATTGCTTGATATAATGCCCCATTGACACCATATAACTGTAGCGTATTGAATAGCGTCTCTCTCTTGGCACCTTGTCATATGCCTTTTCTAAATCGACTAAACTTAAATACAGATCTCTGTTATATTCCCATGCTTTCTCAACTATTTGTCGTAAAGTGATGATCTGATCCTGACAGCCTCTATTTGGCCGGAATCCAGCTTGTTCTTCACCAAGCTTTTCTTCCACAATTCTTCTCAACTGTTTCTTAAGTATACTTGCATAGATCTTTCCAGAAACACTCAGTAGAGAAATACCTCTGTAATTCTCACATTCAGTTTTATTTCCCTTTTTATATATGGGTAATATGAGAGCTCTACTCCAATCATCGGGAATTCGTCCATCTGTCCAGACTTTTTGAACTATGCAGCGCAGCCACTGAAAGACTCTTATACCACCATACTTCAGCATTTCTGGTCAAATATCATCTACTCCTGCTGCCTTTCCACATTTCAAGCCTTTGATGTCTTTTTCTACTTCAAGTATGGATATGTATTCCTGACTGCATGCCTGGTCAGTGTTTTTTACCACAGTGCTGTCATCACTGCATGTTTCATTTAGCAGTTTTTCAAAGTAATTACTCCATACTTCAAAGATATCTTTTTTTCCCATTTTCATGTCAAATTAGCTAAACATAAGTCCCATGACTTATGTTTAGCTAATTTTACACAGTGTTTAGCATTCTTGCATTTGTCTCTGTATTCTCTAAGAGCAAAAGCTGACTTATTTGACTGGAACTTTTGATATGCTTTCTTCTTTTCCTTCACTGCCTCTTTAACTTCCTGTGTCCACTAGGGAGTTCTGATTTTTTTATCCTTGCAGACAACCTCACCACATGCTTCTCTGGCAGAATCAATCAATGTTTTCTTCAGAGTTTGCCACTGAATCTCCAAGGTTTGATTCCTGTTCTCAAACTCTTTCATTTTTTCTTCAATAATCTTTGTGTATTTTAGGCTACAGTTCACATCTGAGAACTGCTCAATTTTTATTCGCTTTAAAACTTTCTTACATATTATTCTTTTCAATATAAAATTTAATTTTATCCTGCTCAAGATTAAATAGTGATCACTTCCAATTTCAAATCCTCTGTACACTCTAGTGTCCTGCACCAGGGAGAAAACATCACTATCAACAATAACATAGCCAATGAGACTTTTCTTATTCCTTGCCTCTTCTCTCCATGTGAATTTGTGCACATTTTTATGTTGGAACATGGTGTTAGTAATAACCAGTCCATGTCCTGAGCAGAAATCCAACAGATATTTGCCATTATTATTATTATTATTATTACGGGCAACTCCAGGGAGTCATTAGACTCATCGAGGGAGGCCCCAAATCATTTTCATCACAACTATTCGACATTCATACAGTATCTATCATACCTCGCCTTAAACTCATTCACTGTCACAGCATCCACCACAGACTCAGGGAGCGCATTCCACTCATTCACTACTCTAAAAGTAAAGAACCCAGCTCTAACACCTTTACTAACCACACTTTTGCCCAGTTTCCATGGATGTCCCCTAGTCCTCCCACAACCAGCCCTGTTCTCAAAAATATCTTCTGAATTAATTTTATAGAAACCCTTCAGTAATTTGAATGTCTCAATCATATCTCCCCTCCTCCGCCTATCAACCAATTTTTGCAACCCACAATTCCTCAACCTGTTCTCATACGGTTCATTCCACAGACCTGCTATCATCTTGGTCACTCGCCTCTGGATCCTCTCCACCTCCTCCCCATCAAGAAGAAACCTAGGTGACCAAATCTGAGCACAGTAGTCGAGATGAGGTCTTATCAAGGCTCGATACAGAGGAACAATAACCTGCTTGTCTCTGCTTGTCAACGTATTCTTCAGCAACCAAGTGATTTGATGAGCTGATTTGGCCACTTTTGCAATGTGTCCCCTAAATTTCAATTCCTTATCCACCAACACTCCTAAATCTCGTGCCTCATCAATTTCCTGGAGCACGGTTCCACCAATGCAGTAAACTGCCTCCCATCTTTTCACCCCAAAATGCATAACCTTACATTTTGCCACATTAAATTGACATCCATTCTCCCTAGCCCAGACCTCCAATCTATCCAAATCATCCTGCAAAATTTTGACGTCATCTGCATTCACTATTGCCCTACCCAACTTCGCATCATCCGCAAACAAATGAACTGTTCCTCTCAGATCCTTTCCTATATCATTTATGAACAAATTAAACAGCAGTGGTCCAAGAACAGATCCTTGTGGTACACCACTAGTCACAGGCCGTCTAGTGGACTCTACTCCTGAGTAAACCACTCTCTGATATCTCTCCGTCAACCACCCTCCTATCCATCTCACCAACCCTATGTCCATTCCCATATGCTGCAATTTACTGATTAGAATTCCATGTCAAAGGCCTTAGCAAGGTCCAGCAGAATCACTGTAAACCCATTACCCTTATCCAGTTCAGCCGTCACTGTGTTATAATACGTGAGCAAGTTACTGAGGCATGACCTACCCTTCACAAAACCATGCTGTCCCCGATACAGTATCCCATTTTCTTCTATCCAATCTTGTATTTTCCTCTTGACTATTTTCTCTAAGACCTTGATAATGATTCCTGTTATGCTGATTGGCCGGTAATTTTCAACAGCAGCCTTGGAACCACCTTTGTGCAGTGGAACTATTTTCCCCTCTTTCCACCCCCTTGGGACTGACCCAGTCCTGAGGCTCAAATTAAACATAATGGTCAAGGGCACTGACAATTCTTTGGCCGCTTCACGTACGACACGAGCTGGTATACCATCCAATCCCACAGATGTATTGACATTGAGGTTCTGTAATAGACTAGTTACCTCTACCTCATTCATCACAATTCCAGTATAAGCTGTTGGTTCCTCCATTTCCGCAAAGCCACCACCTGGATGATATACTCTTGCAAAGTGCTCGCTCAGTAATTCCACAACATCGACTGATTCAGTTACCTCCCTACCCTCAGCATTTTTTAAGATCATTCTACCATGAGCATTTTTCCTTTTACTTGCAACATATTGAAAAAACTGTTTGGGATTCTCTTTAGCCTGCATGGCCAATTTCCTTTCGTAATCTGCTTTTGCTTTTCTTACCACCCTTGTTACCATCCTGGCCTGAGCTTTATACTGTTCATGCACCTGATGGTCACCCTTCTCCTTAAATTCCCTCCACAATTGTTTCTTTTTTTGCAGCTCAAGCTTAATAGTGTTATTCATCCATTTAACCCCTACCTGATTTATTATTCGGACTCTTGGTATACAGTCAACCATTGCCTCCTGCAAACAGTTCTTAACCACCTCCCATGCACCATCAACATCCAGCCCTTGCAGTTTTAGCTTTGCTCTTTTCTCTAAATTTTCCCAAAATATTTTTGTATGTCTCATAATCTTTTCCTACTCTGCTATTTAGATCCCCAACAAGGACCAACTTTTCCTTTTTCGTTGTGTCAGTTGCTTTTTCTAAAGCCTCAAAAAATTCCTCCTCTTCTACCTTAGTAGAACCTTCTGTGAGACCATAGGCACAAATAAGTCTCATTGTCCAGTTCCCCATTCACATATTTGCCCACATTACTCTACTTGAGACTGACTGCCATCCAAGAAGATTAGCCTCGTATTTTGTGTTGAATACTATGGCTGCTCCTTCTTTTCCTTGATTGTCATTGCCCGAATATAACATTTTGTATTTACTGCTCAGAAAGATCTCACCAGTTTTTGTCTTTTTTGTTTCAGTCACCCCTATTATGTCGATCTGGTACTTATCTAATTCCTCAGCTAGCTCCATTTCTTTGCTATTCAGGCTTCTTATGTTGATAGTACCGATCTTTAACTCTGGTGATGTTGAGTTGGGGTTTGATTTCAGATTTGTAATAATAATAATATATCATTAAACAATCTGTAGTATTGTTGTTAGGAAAATCTGATGTAGGAAATATTTTTGTTCTCAGATGGAAAATTTTAAGTACAACATACTCAAATGCATCAGTGACTTGAATGTGAGGGTGACTGGATGTTTAGAATTTTATATACATGGATCTTAAAAATATCTTTGAATAATTGCTTGTGGACATTTTTTAAGAAAATTTTTATTTTTTTGTGTTTTAGATGAATGTTAAGTCAGAAATTAAAATTTCATATTAGAAGTTATAATGAAAGATAAATGATAAAGAAATTGAGGCATTCACTTAACACTAGTTGGTGCAATTTCATCTATTTGAAATTTTGTAAATTTAAATTAAAAAGGGGAAATCTAATGGATACAGGTAAAACATAGAACACAACCTTTTGCTCATGTTCTTCTATTATCACCAACTCGATCACCTTTCCCCCCCACACACACATACTGGATTGATAATTACAAAGAAATGATTAAAACAGACAGACAGTCCTTAACTACATTTTTTTTCAAACCAATAAGCAAACTACCTTCCTTCCTTCCATCTGCCAAATACCGAATACTCAACTGTTGCATCCAGGGATCTGTGAATTAACAAGCTGATATATCTGTGAACAAGCTCTGATATTATACAAGTATAAATCAAACAAGATAGGAAAAACAGCAGCAATATATCTTCATGAATATACACATGTGAGTGATTTCAAAAGTTCTACTGAACCCTTGTTGGTAAACCAAACATTTATGTAACATAATACATTTACAGGCCTTAAGATAATCTTCGTCTGCCTTATCACTACTGTCCAACATTTGGATAAGTCTTATACAGTCGAACTTTTTTTTGTAATGAGCATTGGAATAATGAGATCGCAGCTGCAATGAGGAGAGTCACAATGATTTTAATTTATGCATATTCCCATACAACTGCTTGCTTTTATAATAAGCACACAACAAAAAAATTACACAATAACTATCACTAACTTTAATGAAAGTACAGATATTTTGTATTGAAAATAACAGTACATCATCAATGTGTAGAAATAAGCAAATCAAAGAACAAGCATATAAGATACATATAAGAATGCATTCATGTTTAAAACTGCTACTATGGAAAGATGAGCTTCATCTTCCACTGGATACCATGTTTATAGTGTCAAAACTATGCTGTGCCAGACCAGACTTTTGGGGTTTCATATATACAATGTAATAATCATGTTCATTAATTATTTTTTCCACAGAATGGACTTTCTGCCCAAAATATGTCAAATTACATTTACAAGGAATCTGGTAAACACCACCTAAAGATAGAGGTGACAGTTTATCTTTTGCAGATGATAACAAACAAGAAATTTTGTAGATTGTGAAGATCTACACAATCTACAAGACTTTGTAGATTGTGAAGAAAGTTGTGAAGCCCTTTTATATTGGCCTAACCTAAATCAGAATGACTGTCTGTTTGTCTCCCCCCTCCCAAAAAAAAACTTTGGAAGATTCTCATTTTATGTAAATATCAAAAATAGTTTTAATATTATTTATTAATAGCATTAATTTCTAGGTCATGGCAACCATTTTAATTGGGAAAGTGAATGTTGTATGTGCCTTGTATTCCTGTTCTTTGATTGCTTGTTTCTACACACTGATGATGTATTATTTTCCGTATGACACGAGTTATGTCAGTTTTTAAAAAGACTAATTGAAAACATGTTTATTATTAATAAATTAAAGAATTAATTCTGTATGTTAGTCAAGTAAATAATAGTTTAATATCCGACGTTTCACTGACTGATATCTGTCAGCATTTTCAAAGGATACACCGGTAAGCAATAGAAAGTAACAAAAACTAGGAAACTAACTGACAATTCTAAAAATTATATAAAGTTATCACTGTGCATGATACAATGATATAATACGCGTGTTGCAAGTACAACGTTTTATTTGTTGAGAAATTTATTGTAATTTTCATGAAAGTTCATTTCTTTTTGGTTAAATGATCTGATTAGAGTTTTCCATATATCTGGTAAGATTAGGCCTTGATTCTTATTTAAGTTACCTGTTGAACGGGTGACTGTAAGAGCTTCTTTAAATGTTCTGGAATGGTAGTTCTCTTCTATGTAGGGCACATGGCTCATATCCCATTCAATATTATGGTTGGTAGAGGCAAAGTTGGAAGAAAGGCCTGATATATCATGTCTGTTGTTCCTTACATAGCCTATGTGGTCTTTCTTTCTTGTTTCAAAACTTCTAGATGTCTGTCCAATATAATTAATACCGCATGAACAGGGTATGCTATAAACTCAAGAGTGTTTGTAGAAAGGATGGCTATCTTTTGGTGATCTTATAAACTTTTGAATGGTCTCAACAGGTTTGAAGGTTACTCTGATATTATATGGTTTTAGAAGAAGAGCTAATTTTTTGAATATGGTACTAACAAATGGAATTGTTATAGAACAGATGTATTGGGTTTCATCTCGTGGTCTTTGCAGTATGTCACTAAAGAGAATCTTGTTGATGATTCTTGTAGGGTAGCCATTTAGGGATAGATCTCTGGATATTTTCATTAATTCTTCTTGTAAGTCGCCAGGGGCTGTGGTACACTGTATAGCTCATTTTTTGAGCATATGGATAATGCTGAGTTTCTGGGATATGTGGTGAGACGAGTCGAAATGGAGGTAGCATCCAGTGCTAGTAGGTTTTCTATATACCGACAGGTTGATGCTATTATCAGACATCTAGAAGTTTTGAAACAAGAAAGAAAGAAGACACAGGCTATGTAAGGAACAACAGACATGATATATCAGGCCTTTCTTCCCACTTTGCCTCTACCAACCATAATATTGAATGGGATATGAACCATGTGCCCTACATAGAAGAGAACTACCATTCCAGAACATTTAAAGAAGCTCTTACAGTCGCCCGTTCAACAGGTAACTTAAATAAGAATCAAGGCCTAATTGTACCAGATATATGGAAAACTCTAATCAGATCATTTAACCAAAAAGAAATGAACTTTCATGAAAATTACAATAAATTTCTCAACAAATAAAACGTTGTACTTGCGACACGCGTATTATATCATTGTAATATGCACAGTGATAACTTTATATAATTTTTAGAATTGTTGGTTAGTTTTCTAGTTTTTGTTACTTTCTATTGCTTACCAGTGTATCCTTTGAAAATGCTGACAGATATCAGTCAGTGAAACCTTGGATATTAAACTATTATTTACTTGACTAACATACAGAATTAAGTCTTTAATTTATTATTACTAGTGGTCAAGAAAAAGGTCATAATATGAATAGTGTTTATTATTAATTAGTGTTGTTTTTAATTACAGAGAAATAAACTGTTAAGTATTAAGTGCATGGTTTTAAAATTATGGAAAAACAAATTGTGTTTAATATTAAGTATACTGTAGTTTATATGAGTATATTCAAACAAATAATATCTAGGTATGTAATTGTATTATTTTTTCTCTCTCTAATACTATTTTTTTTTACTGAGTTACTAAGATTAAAAAAAAAAAAAAAGAAGTACATTTAACTCATAATTGATATAGTAAGTAACAGTGATAAGAAGGAAATTTTGTTAATCCTGCAGTGCTCATTACCAAGTTTGGCTGTGTTTCTTTCAGAAAATCATTTTTGTTGATGTGTTGGTCACTTCAGCAAAAACCTCATCAATGGTGTTGTTGCATTTCCCACAGAGTGGTTCTTTCAACTTAGAGATAGATTGAAGTCTGGAGAGCTCCTGTCAGGAATGAGACATCCATACTTTTTTTTTTTCTCATAAGATTAGATACTTCATAAGAAACATCAGTAGTGTACATTCAGGGTGTGCTGCACATCCAGGAAATTCATATAGAAATAATTTTATTATTATTACATGACACCAAGGAGTCATTGAGGGAGAGCAGCTATTCTACAACTCTCCATCTCCACCACTTAATCCACCAAATACAGTGAACTGCTACTATCATCATCTACACCAAAGCCATCTACTGCCCATCACCACCACAAGTATTTTTTGTCTGAAAATTGTGTGTGTACTCAAGGCCGATTTGTCTGTATGCAGGATGAAAAACCCAAGTTTCCGAGAGAAAAAACTGTGCTACCTCTGTATGAGATCAGCTAACTCGCCTTCAATCGAGCAGTTGTTTGAAATAAATTTACTTATTTATTATTAACATCAGTCATTTATTTGAAAAAGAAAACCAGGACGTCCTCTTAAACAATTCAACAATGACTTCTAAATCTGGAACAGGCCATGCTAGGCCTAAATCCTTGATACGCATGATGATGATTTATTTGAAATTAAGTCAAGAACTACTACAAACATCAAAACATTCACTGTAAATCAGAAAGCAAACATTGCTATCGAAGCATACATTGACTAATCATATATATAAAGAGAGTAATGTGGTTCCCAATTAGAGTCTGTGACTAGGGATCAAAGTGCATATTTAATGGCTAAGGGTAAGTAGAGACTAAAGCAGCACACAAGCTGGGCACATACACACTAATGAAATCTGCATGGGCATTAAAGGTGTTCAGGCTCTCGCAGCACAAGTAGCTTAGTTCTACTTAGTAGATTACCCAGACAAGAAGTGAACTTAGTTATTCTTTCTGGTTTCCTGTTAGAGTCTGTGTATTTTTTTTTTTTTAACTGACATTCATTTTTATCCTTCTCAACCATGGGAAATAGTGCTGAAGATATTTTGTGTATACCTTTTTCAAATTGAGAATATGAGGTCAATATAAAAATCGTTAAATATGGCAGACTAAGTCCACTTCTTCCAAATTTATATAGTATTTACATTTCAGAAACAAAGGTCTGAACTGATACATAAATAGAACATTTTTTCTCAATAAATTAAGTTTTTTAATACAAATTTAATTATTTTTTAACAATGTTGCCTCACAACAGTGCACCTACTGTCAGTATCCACCAAGTGACCTTGCACTATTATGTAAAATGCACAACATTTGATATGAGTCAAATTCTCCATTTTGAAGCCTTCTTTTGCAGAACAAAACCACAAGAAGCAGAAAATAAGTATACAATGTTTTTTTAATTATAGTGGTTTACCAATGATGTAATGATGGAAACTATTACATCACCCCATTGGCATAAATGTGCAGTATACACAACTTTTGAGATTACCCTTGCAGTTATATACATCCCTTCCCTTCATGTGCCATCTCCTATCCAGGAGGTCAACTATCATGATGTGACTCATGGTTAATTATGGGTGTAACAACATGCGTTGAGGATCCTATCTATTCCACATATTGTTGTAAGTATTAATGGCTGTAAATCTGTGTATGTTTACGAGGCTCATTTGCCTGTTCTGAGGGACGAAAAACCCAAGTTTCCGGGTGGGAAAAAACTCTCTACCTCCATATGAGGATCGCTAACTTGCCTTTGGTTGAAAGAGACCAGATAAAGGTTCCTCATGTCATGGACAGGAATTGAACCCAGGTCTTTCTGACCAAAGGGCTTCGTCTATAGCGACTGATAAAGGGCTTATTGCAGGTGTCCTTCTGGCACTAACCATGATTTTAAAATCAGCAGAGCTGACTGATTTCTCAAAAGGTGAAATATCATGAGTGTTTACTCAATGAGAAAATAACTCACTTTGCTTATCTAAGAAGCATGACTGTGATCCTGTCAGGAATGAGATTACTGTCATCTGAGAAGGATTGTACAGACAAACAGAACTTCCTGTGTGCAGTAATTGACCGAAGCATTTAATGACTACCCCGACCCATATCTCACCAAACTATGCAAGGGGAACTGAAGAGGATCAGTACTGGCAGTCACTTGTCTATACAGAAACCATCAATACGTAAAATAGTGAAAACGGAAAATAAATTCCTTTTCATAGGAATATTAATATCTTGTTCTTGGAAAGTGTTCATTTAGCATTCGGCAAAGAACTGCAAAGCTCATCTACAGTGGCACCGGAACACTGGAAGAATGAGGGGAAAAAAAAAGTTGTGGTCTAATGAATCATGGTATACCTCGTTCGTATCAGTGGTAGGCAGAGAATTTGGCAGGAGCCAAATATGTGTTTATTAGGCAATCTGCCTTATAAACACAACTCAAGCTTCTGGAGGTGTTGTCATGATGTGGGGCATGTTCTGTTGGTATGGAACAGGTCCCTTGATATTGCTGGAAGGTTGGGTGTCATCCAAGAAATATTTGAACATCGTTGCTGATAAAGTACATCCTGCAATGTTGACTTTTTATCCAGCAGGTGACAGTTGATTCATGGATGACAATGCTACTGTTATCCACAAGAATTGATCAGCAGTGGTTCAGCAAGCATGACAGTGACTTCCACCATCTTTCCCTGGTCATCACAAGGCCAGATCTGAACTCCACTGACAATGCATGGGACATGTTAAAAAAGCAGATCTGGGAGCAAAGTCCTTTTCTGTCAAATCTGAGCCAGTTAAAGGACTATCTGGTGAACATCTGGTATTATAGACGTAGATGCAATCCAACACCTTGTGGAATCTATGCCAAGCCACATATGTGCTGTAATTCAGGTTACAGAAGGTCCAACATGGTATTAAGAGTTTCTAATTCATTGGGCAGTATGTGTATCACCTTCTTCAAAGATGAATCAGGAGTTGCATATAAGGACCATAAAATCCACTGGAAAAAACTAAGAATTTAAGCACTGTAACCACTCAATTTTGAAAGCTTGTTATAATTCCAAGAAGTCCTCAAAAAATACTCTTAATCTGAATAGAATGATACCTTGTTATTTTGACAGACCATACAATCCAATCAATGAGTGGACTCTCCTAAATATTAAGAACTTTTTTTTTTTCAACAGAAATTCTGGCCATTTTTTCTCGCTTCAGCACTCAAGTATTCTTTTTTCACTGTTGGTTTAATTTTAAACATTGTCTTTAGTTATTTATATTTTTTTAAATAATTATTTTGTAAATTTTTATTTACCAATAATTACAACACTGTACTGTTGTATCCCATCCTGAAGAAACACCCGTATGAAAATAACTCTGTCAACATATTGAAAAGTTTAAGTGTTGTTGATCGTTCATATTAGGATTGTTCACAGTATTACGTAACAACACCAACAGATGAAAAAATTAATTTATTGAATCTTACTAATATTTCACTGGTTTTCTAACCAGCATCTTCAAATAATAATACAAATAATGACAACTGTGACAAGCCCGAGACACTCAACTAAAGCATTGAAAACAATTTAAATGTAACGGAAGCAAAACTAATGTCCTAATATGGCATCTTCTGGGGAGGATAACTATAAAGTTAATTTGAATAAGTCCAACTTCCTGGTCTCAGAATGACTGCCTCCCAGATCTTCAGCAACTTAATGCAGACATATTTGTTCAGTTTGAGGGAGTGCTTCTTAGCTGATTGCAGAAATAGTCTCTCAGACCTACATCCTCTGTCCAAAAAGAAACGGAACTTTTCGAAAATAGAAGAAACTAGTGGCGCCACCTGTTGCATCTTTATGTTCTCAAAAGCGGCAACCTTCATTAGTGTTGTGTCAACAGTTTATGACATTTGTTTCATTAGAAGCCGAGTTATAGTGGCAAGAGTAAAATGTGTGTTTTGATGAATGGTCAGAAAATGAGTTTCAAACAGAGAGCTGCGATCGACTTTTGTGTTAAACTTGGTAAAAGTTTTATGAAATGCATGAAATGCTTCAAAAAGCATACGGTGAGGAATGCTTATCCTCTACTCCAATTTATGAGTGGTTTAAGCAATTTCAAAGTGGTCATGAGACGCTTGAGGACAACAAAAATCCAAGCTGTTCAAAAACTGGACTGAGCGAAGTTAACATCCAAAAAGTGTGCGATTTCATCAAAGAAAACCCAAAATCGTCCGTGAGATTGATTGAAGATGAATTGGGGATTCCAAAATCAACTGTGCACAACATTTTGGCCAAGAGTTTGGGCCTTCGTAAATTGAATTTGCGATTTGTTCCCCATAAGTTGACCGACAACCAAAAAATATATCGAATTGAACACTGCAAGGACCTCATTAAAACGCTTGTAAGGACTCAAACTTCCTTGAACAATAGTTACTGGTGATGAAAAGTGATGTTTTGAGTATGAGCCCGAAACAAAGCACCAGAGACCACCAAAAGAGGGGCATCTGAAAAAAAGTCGCTTGGAGAAGTCAAAAGTAAAGACAATGCCGATTTGTTTCTACGATTCCAAGGGCATTATCCACAAAAAATTCGTTCCGCCTGGCCAAACAGTCAATGGTGAGTTTTATCTCGAAGTTTTGACACAATTGATAATGAGAATTTGTCACAGCTGGTCACTTTTGCATGATAATGCACTATCTCATTGTTTGAACATTGTGAGACAGTTTTTGAACAAAAACCAAGTTTGTGTGTTGGATCACTCGCCATATTCATCTGATTTAGCACCCTGTGACTTCTTTCTCTTCCCCCGACTTTATTTGCCGACAAAAGGAAAGTAATACGACACCATTAAAAACGTTCAAGCGGCAGTAACCACGACCCTCAACAGTATCCCAAAAACCAATATTAAAAACTCATTTAACAAATTAATTGACCGTGCCAAACACTGTATCGAAGCTGAGGGAGAGTATATTGATTGAAATAAATGATTTCAATAATTATAATTGGTCTGTTTTATTTTCTATCAAAAGTTCGGTTTCTTTTTGGACAGAGGGTGTATAGCTATTTCTATGTAATAGTGATGTCTTGTTCCATTTAATCATATGTGACAGAGTATCCAGGTTGGAACTGGCTTGGTCTGCCAGTTCCAACCTGGCATACATATGATAGCAGATTTAATTGTTGTGTTCTTCAGGGTGGATGTTAACTGATCTACCTGTCTATCCAAATAGGTTAAACTGCAAGCACAAAGAACTTTGTGCACTACAGGATGAGTAAGAGGATGAAATTGATCTTTGAGAGAACAGATAAAGGTAACAAGCTGAAGTAATAGTTTGAATGGGGGCATGAAGATCATATCTGCAGAGAACTTTAACTATTTTTTTCTAATGTACTATTAATATATCAGTTTTTCTGTAGTTTTTCTGTAATCCAGTATGTTGGTTGGGGGTGCACGGAGTATTTTATTTATTTTAATAGCCTCCCTTGACGAGTCCTCGACTCCATGGAGGTCTCAGATAATAATCATATATGAGCTGTAGTCATTGGCTAAAAAGGTGTTACGAAGTTCCTTGTGCTCAGTTTCAAAGGGCTATATCATTGGAACAAATAATTCTGATCCAGTGAGTAAATGTTTTGAGGATGCCATACTGTTGTGATGGTGTGGTTGATGTAAATACATTCCTGACAGACTTTTTCACAGATCAGTTAAGATCTGCCTTGAACACAAAAATTATATCTGCAATCAATCAGCTGGCAGTTCATTCTTTGGATATTCTGTTACACAGAATTAAATGGAATAAGACACCACTATTACACAGAAGTGGCTATAAGTTTGAGAGACTATTTTTGGAATCAGTGTCACTATGAAGGGATTACAGAAACTCCTCCAACCTCAACAAATGTGGTTGTAATAATTTGCCAATGATCTGGGAGACAGTCATTCTGAAACCAGATAGATGGACTTCTCCAAATTAACTTTATAGTTATCTGGCCCACAGGTACCATGTTGGGACATTATTTTATTTCAGTTACATCTGAATTGTTTCCAATGCTTTAACTGAGTGCACTGTGCTTGTCTGTTGTTAATACTACGAAGCACTAGTATGAATTTATATTTATTAATTATGTATTAATTTATATGCAACGAAAACTCATGTTATATCATCTGTGGATCAGATTCCCACTGGAAACCTTAGCAGTTCAATTAGACCAAAGCATTTTCTCTCTAGGTCTGAAGGTGCTCAAATTTTTCAAGACAGGGAAAAACTAAGACTGAATTGCTAACTGTAATCTCTGTCCCAGTACATCTCCCTTCCACTATATTTCCTTTCCCAAAAGAAACTTGACATCCATCATATTCCACAAAATACTCTCCAACCAACAGAGACTCACAATATCATACCTGAAACTCATCAGCATTCCTAAGTTCAACTTCTAAGTAAAAAATAGTGTTCAGGAAAGCTCTTCTGATGCTATTAATTTGCAAAATAATTTAAATATTACATAAATAACTAAGAAATTACATCCTTACCTGCAGAATAATATCACACTCTTCTCGACCAACAAACATCATGCCTCTCATTAGAGGATGAATTTTTCCATCCTTACGAACTAATAGCCAGCTTTCATCTTTCATTTTCCGATCCATTGGCGAAATCTACAAAGATAATGTATTGTACATACTTCAAATATAATAAAATTTGCACAGTTCACTTTTCTTTAGATACACTTGCCATCAAAAGCAGCTTAAACTACTAACTGATTTTTAATAATGATAAATGGAATGAAAAGACATTGCAGGAAGTTCACACACTCACAGGACTGTGATTTAACCATTCACCACACTTTCAGACAATGGAATCTATTCACCAACCCTTCTTCATGCAAAGAACCTACTCTTCATTCCCTTGCTGACATCCTTTTCTCCCTGGGCACTACCCTCATTATTAATATGGTAAAACTCCTCTCCAGTTTTCTATTCACAAGGCTCTGCAAGTTGCATTCGCTCAATCTATTATCATATCCCACATTTTAGAGACCTGACACTAACTTAATGAAAATCTTCTCTGGCTCCTCATCCCCTTGAAAGCCAGGAAACCAAACCAAATCTGCACACAGTAGTCTATATGTAGCCTGATCAACCCCTTATACAAGGGAACCATAACCTCTTCACATCTGCATGTTTAAATCATCCTCATTGTTCCCAAAATCTGTTGTGATGTTCTTACAATTTTAGGAATGTGAACACCTAAACTAAGTCTATATTCACCATCACTCCTAGATCTCTCATCTCTTCTGTATCTTTCAAAATTTCCCCATTAGTTGCATATTCTGAATCCCAACCTTGCTACCAAATTTCAATAGCTTATTTGCAACATTAAACTGAAGCTGCACTCAAATGCCAACTCAGTCTATTGCAATCCTCTTGCAAGAGAACCAATCAACTACTCTGCTCCTCATAGTGCACGAAATATCATCATGACTACACTACTTGTATATCAAAGTTGTCTCAGTATTCTACTTCATCAAATGCCTCAGTATTTTGTAATCCAAAAGCATTATGGCTCCCACTGATGATACCTCAAATAAAGGTCAAACCAGTATGGACAGTGACCTACCCATCATGTTTCTGCATTACAAGATAATGAGGGAACTGATGTGAAGCCAACAGCCTCTATATGTAAGTAGCCTAGTCATGAAGATACTTCACAAGCAAACTTTGTTTGCTATCACTTGGATAAAGGATTAAACAAGAATACAATCTGTCAAATATAATTTACCTTGTAACCAAGTGAAGAAAACTTTCTACAACCTATCTAATTACTCTTATTCAATCTGATTTCAATTCAGTTACCAACTTGTCATGCAGCAACCTTTTATAGATTGCTTAAAAATCCACGTATACCACTGTATATGCCTCTCCCTTATCTAGTGAATTCATCATCCTGTAGCATTACCTTGCCTTAAAAGATCCATATTGACATTTATAATAATCACTACCTAGTTTCTGTATCGAAAAATTAAAGTTATGTGGAACAATTACTAGACAAAAATAACGAATTAAATAAAACCTGTACCTATGTATAGTGATGCAGCAGGGAGGGGGGAGGTAAACTATCAAAGGTGAAATAAAGTTCAATTCTATTGTAAAAATATGGAAATGAAATTTCACATTTGATGCATGTGCATATACATATTTTGAATGATAGAATATAAGCAAAAGTATTGCTTACTTTAAAAACTAGAGCATAATATCTCAATTATGCAGAAAATATATATACATATAAATTTAAATCATAACTGTTAATTTCATTTTGTAATGACCAATTATACAAAGAAACCAAGAAAGTGAAAGTGCAAAGAACAATAGATTACTATACATACATACATACATAGTTTATTCACAATATGAAAAGGGAAAAGAGATTCATATTAAAAATTAAATATTGCAAATTATGGTCTTCCAGGTCTCTCTATCTTGACCTAACTGTTACATGTCAGATGGAGTTTTGCAGTTCAGCCTACTGATGGTTTCACATATGTATTGCCAAAATTGTTTGCATGGTCTTCCTCTACTGCATTTGCCATCTTCTGGTTTGTACAGGATGAGGGATTCCAAAAAGAGTGGGACTTAAGGATAGCTGAGTTGATGCCCAAGCCATCTGAGTTGTAGTTTTTTGACTATACTGACAAGTGGTTCTTGCTTAGCCAGATTTAGCACAGCAGAGTTAGTGACGCGGTCCATCCAGGTGTATCCAAGGATCAGTCTGAGACATGTAGTTCCAAAGGAGTTAATTAGATCTGTAGTTTTTTGGTGCTTATTGTCCAGGTTTGAGAACCATACAAGAAAATGGATCTGCTGGTTGCATGGCATAGTCTTATTTTTGTCTGTAATGATACCAATGATGATTCCCAGATGGGGCAGAGTTTGTTACAGAAGATTAGAGCCAGCTGTTTACGTTTTCTGATATCATTTTCTGTATTGCTGATGTACAATCCAAGGTAGAAAAAGTCCTTTACTCTTTCTAAGGGTTTATTGTTGATATGAAGTATAAATTTTCACAACCTATTGAGAATACTTTGGACTTTTGGATGTTGATCTGCAGACCAATAAGTTTAGCCTGTGCCTCTAGTAGACTGAGATGTTTTTGTGCATTTTTTGGTTCTGTATTAATAAGTACAACATCGTCAATAAAACTAAGATCAGTTATTTACATAGTATGGGTGGATGTTATAATGTTAAAACAGATCTTCTGTGTTGATGGTCCGGAAGATGTAGTCCAAGCATATTAAAAACAAATAAGGTGCTAGCACATCACCTTGCAGGACTCCTATTGTCACTGGAAACGATTCAGATGTTTCTTTTAAAGATTACTGTAGCATTGTAATCTTTATAAAGCGCTGTGATTGCTTGTATGAGTTTTGAGGGTAGTCCATAGAAGCTGAGTATTTTAAACATTGCTTCTCTATTAATGGAGTCAAAGGCTTTTTTGAAGTCTATAAAGGTTAAAATGAGTGGTAAGTTTTTTATCACGTGAACCTTCTATGTGATTCCTCTGATGCAATGTATCTGTTCTATTGTACATCATTTTTTTAGAAACCCAGCTTGGTTTTTTCTTAAAAGTGGTGTTAAGCAAGGTTCTATTGAGTATCATCCTATTGTAGATTTTAACTGTGGTTGATAGCAAAGTAATACCTTTGTAGTTATCCATTCTATTAAGACTGCCGTTTTTGGGTATAGGAACAATAAGGCCTTGTTTACATTGTTGAGGCATTATTTCAGTGTTTAAAGCTTGATTCATTATGGCAAGGAGATTAGATAATGTATGTTACCCAACATTTTTGAAAGCTTCTGCTCCAACTAAATAAATAAATAGATTACTATATAAAGAAAAAAATGTAGTGATATGATTAAAGAATTTCCTGTCATTCTCTATAAAGCAAAGTCAATTATTATTATTATTACGGGCAACTCCAGGGAGTCATTAGACTCATCGAGGGAGGCCCCAAATCATTTTCATCACAACTATTCGACATTCATACAGTATCTATCATACCTCGCCTTAAACTCATTCACTGTCACAGCATCCACCACAGACTCAGGGAGCGCATTCCACTCATTCACTACTCTAAAAGTAAAGAACCCAGCTCTAACACCTTTACTAACCACACTTTTGCCCAGTTTCCATGGATGTCCCCTAGTCCTCCCACAACCAGCCCTGTTCTCAAAAATATCTTCTGAATTAATTTTATAGAAACCCTTCAGTAATTTGAATGTCTCAATCATATCTCCCCTCCTCCGCCTATCAACCAATTTTTGCAACCCACAAATCCTCAACCTGTTCTCATACGGTTCATTCCACAGACCTGCTATCATCTTGGTCACTCGCCTCTGGATCCTCTCCACCTCCTCCCCATCAAGAAGAAACCTAGGTGACCAAATCTGAGCACAGTAGTCGAGATGAGGTCTTATCAAGGCTCGATACAGAGGAACAATAACCTGCTTGTCTCTGCTTGTCAACGTATTCTTCAGCAACCAAGTGATTTAATGAGCTGATTTGGCCACTTTTGCAATGTGTCCCCTAAATTTCAATTCCTTATCCACCAACACTCCTAAATCTCGTGCCTCATCAATTTCCTGGAGCACGGTTCCACCAATGCAGTAAACTGCCTCCCATCTTTTCACCCCAAAATGCATAACCTTACATTTTGCCACATTAAATTGACATCCATTCTCCCTAGCCCAGACCTCCAATCTATCCAAATCATCCTGCAAAATTTTGACGTCATCTGCATTCACTATTGCCCTACCCAACTTCGCATCATCCGCAAACAAATGAACTGTTCCTCTCAGATCCTTTCCTATATCATTTATGAACAAATTAAACAGCAGTGGTCCCAGAACAGATCCTTGTGGTACACCACTAGTCACAGGCCGTCTTGTGGACTCTACTCCTGAGTAAACCACTCTCTGATATCTCTCCGTCAACCACCCTCCTATCCATCTCACCAACCCTATGTCCATTCCCATATGCTGCAATTTACTGATTAGAATTCCATGTGGTATCCTGTCAAAGGCCTTAGCAAGGTCCAGCAGAATCACTGTAAACCCATTACCCTTATCCAGTTCAGCCGTCACTGTGTTATAATACGTGAGCAAGTTACTGAGGCATGACCTACCCTTCACAAAACCATGCTGTCCCCGATACAGTATCCCATTTTCTTCTATCCAATCTTGTATTTTCCTCTTGACTATTTTCTCTAAGACCTTGATAATGATTCCTGTTATGCTGATTGGCCAGTAATTTTCAACAGCAGCCTTGGAACCACCTTTGTGCAGTGGAACTATTTTCCCCTCTTTCCACCCCCTTGGGACTGACCCAGTCCTGAGGCTCAAATTAAACATAATGGTCAAGGGCACTGACAATTCTTTGGCCGCTTCACGTACGACACGAGCTGGTATACCATCCAATCCCACAGATGTATTGACATTGAGGTTCTGTAATAGACTAGTTACCTCTACCTCATTCATCACAATTCCAGTATAAGCTGTTGGTTCCTCCATTTCCGCAAAGCCACCACCTGGATGATATACTCTTGCAAAGTGCTCGCTCAGTAATTCCACAACATCGACTGATTCAGTTACCTCCCTACCCTCAGCATTTTTTAAGATCATTCTACCATGAGCATTTTTCCTTTTACTTGCAACATATTGAAAAAACTGTTTGGGATTCTCTTTAGCCTGCATGGCCAATTTCCTTTCGTAATCTGCTTTTGCTTTTCTTACCACTCTTGTTACCATCCTGGCCTGAGCTTTATACTGTTCATGCACCTGATGGTCACCCTTCTCCTTAAATTCCCTCCACAATTGTTTCTTTTTTTGCAGCTCAAGCTTAATAGTGTTATTCATCCATTTAACCCCTACCTGATTTATTATTCGGACTCTTGGTATACACTCAACCATTGCCTCCTGCAAACAGTTCTTGACCACCTCCCATGCACCATCAACATCCAGCCCTTGCAGTTTTACATGCCATGGCATTGAGCCAAGCACACACCTAAGCTTGTCATACTTACCAGCCCGGTAATTCAACATATACCCTGTCTTAATTGTAAATTCGACTCCTTTAGCCACCTCCCAAGTCATGACCTTATGGTCACTCTCACCAATTGGTGGCAACAAGGTCATGTTCGTTACAGCCACATTCTCAGTTGCAATTACTAGGTCCAGCACTCTCTGCCCCCTGGTATTTTCCAATACATGTTGCCGTAGATAGTTGTCCCTTAATAACTGCATAAAATCCAATTCCTTCCTCCCATGTGCCCTCTCCTCTTTCCAGTCAATATTACCATAATTGAAATCACCCATAATAATTACCCTCCTTCCATTCATTTCTTCTATTTGCTTATGCATACTATTCCCACCATCCACTCCATCACCCGGTCTATAGCAGCACCCAATTGTATATTTTGTTCTGCTAGATTGTATCTCACACCAAACAGCCTCAAATGTGCTTTTTTCCCCATCCTGCAGTTCAACTTCTATACTCCTTGGCTGAAGCTCATAAGCTATCATCAATAACACTCATCCCCCCTTTTTATTCACCCTGTCACTCCTGAACACGCTATACCCATCGCATTCAATCCCACTAGCTTTATCATCTTCTGTGAGCCATGTTTCACTAATACCGACAACCTGTGGCCTGGAAGTGCCAACCATGGCCAAAAACTCTTCCTTCTTGTTCCTAATACTCCTGGCATTAGTGTACATGAATCGCAGAAGCCCATTTGTCCCATCCCTACTTTGATTCCTTATACTAATTATCCCATTCTGATTTGTTGTCCGTCGTACTCGCCCGGGCATAATACTCATTCATACACTTAACTGCCCCCCCTAAAGTCTGCATATCTACTCCCCCCCTTAATAAATCTAGTTTCCCTGAGTCTGTACATCCACTTCCACATCATTCATCAACACTCTTTCAAGTCTCCGTACACCAACTCCATTCAAATGTAACCCATCCATCTTATATAAGTCCTTTCGCCCATCGAACTCATTCCACACATCCACAAATTCCACACCACTCTCCATGCATAACCCACGCATAAAGTCATTGGCAATTATGGCCCTCCTTCTAAACACTTCGCTGTCATACCGCGGTAAGATACTCACCATCCTAACTCTCTCACTCTTCTCTTTTGCTACCTCAAACAACTCCCTCACATCCTCTATCATTTCCATTTTGTCCTCTTTCAAATCATTCGTTCCTGCCACTATTATCATCTCTTTCACCCTCTGTTTTTGCAGTCGAATAGATTCGCTGACATCCTTTATGTTCGCACCCGGCTGGTACGATTTCGTTAAACTCTCAATTATTACGCCTCTTAATAGCGAATCAAGTACATCCTAAAGGAAATCTGTGAAGTATTATTCGATTTCAATGATTTTGAACAAAAAAAATAATAATATAATCTGGAACGTCGGCAGCCGGTTTTCTTTTCTTTTTTTTAAATAATATTTCAAATAATTATCATGAATTAATTTCTTCGAGAACCAAGAAAATGTTTTGTCGAGTAAGTGATTAGAAAAAAATTAGCACAAAAAAATTAAAAATGAAATTGGTTCTCCAAGATAAGGCAATATTTAAGTGAAGAAATTATTCAAGGATCTTTATTTTGTCCAGGCATTAAAATTGTATTGTACAATAAAAAGAGAAAACAAAAATATAAATAATTTCTATATTTCTAGTCTATCTAATATAACTAAGATCCAGTTACCAAGGATAGAACAAGGAACTGCGTTTCTTGTTATAGGCAACTGAGACGTAACTATGAACATGAAATAATCCAATTAAGTGTTCTCTTCGGCATGAGGGTTTATCACACCTTCTAAACAGCATTACGGCAAATTGCACTTCTTATCCATGTTCTTTCAACAAGTGGGCTGAATCATATACAGATTTAGCTGGACATCTAAGATGTCCTAGCTGTTTGGGAGGTTAATCATAACTCGAGAAATGCAAATTGGTCTATGAATCAATATGTCTGCTTGCGTTCCACTCTAGTTCCACTAAAAATCATACAGTCACATGATTTTTTACTTTCACTCAATTAATACTGTTTCAAGGCATCAATAAATAACAAAGCCAAGAATACTGTCAATTGTCTAACACTACTTAAAACATGTGGCAAATTGATGTTTGCCACAAGTTTAAAATTCCATCCAATTCTACACACTTAATGACATCTAAATTATTCAACATTCTGAATATCACAAGTTCATTCACTTCTAATTCTCCAGATCTCCTCCTTTCTAAATTCCCTTTCACAGTGGTTAAATAGAACTTGGAGAAGAGAGCTGTTAAGCATTTCATAGTGCTACTGTGAAATAAATTTAACAAACTCTGATAAATTATCTTTATCACTACTACACCCCCAGAGTCAGAAGCTTCCCCTGCAGTCTTCACAATGATCTTCAAACCATACCTTACTCGTTTTTGTGTCCGAACTCACCATAATCTCAGGCAACACACATTCCAGTCAATTATTTCTCTATGAGCAAAAAAAAAATCTGCTCCTCACTTTCTTGCTTGCACCTCTCCACTATGAAAAATATTTTTCATAGTGGATCAATTTGCCACATGTTTTAAGGAGTGTTAGGCAATTGACAGTATCCTTGACTTGGTTATTTATTGATGCCTTGGTAATGATTTTTATCATTTAATCTGGTACAAACCCTCACCAACTTTTTTTTTTTTTTTTAATGAATTCCATTTATGAAAAGCTGCAACCTTACAATGGATTAGTATACTATAGGTAAACTAACATGAGATAATTCAGAAAATCTATTCTACAGAACACACATGGATTTTTTTTTCAAGCCACTTCAGGCCTAGAGTAGTTACTGAAATAAAATGTCTGACAACAAACTTCATCTTCCACCAAATGACATTCATAACATCCATCATCACAATGGAATTTGAACACATGTCCTATTGGCCAGAAAGTAGAACCATTATCCACTTGGCCAAGAATAGCAGCGCTAAGCAGGCAGTCCTGGATGAAGACATTATTACAGAGTTAAGAGGAATATGAGAAAATATGTAAACTTGATAGAGTTAATAGTGACAGGACTTGATGACATTACTATACAGGATGTTTTAAGGACATATTCCAGGAAGTTGATGCTTAACATGCTTGGTGAACACAAGAATTTAGCAATAAGGAAGTTTCTGAAAAAAGTATATAACTAGAGTAAAATTGTTCATCTACAAAAAAGTGATCAAGAGAGTGAGGTTTCAAATTACCAGCCAGTAATTTGGCATGCAGAAACAAAAGTTATTTCACTGAATGAGGCCTTGACCATACTAAGCCTAGTTATCAGTTTGCTTCTCATAACATGGCTATGCAGATCCAAATACAGCTTGTTCAAGGCTTCACACAGTGAAATAAATTTTGTTTCTACATGCCAAATTACTAATCTTAGTCTTGTCAGAATTTTCTCCAATAAACAATTTTATCTTAGTTCTACCCTTTTAGGAACTTCCTTATTGCAACACTCTATTGGTAAACAAGAATGTCAAGCATCACTCTCTGGAATGTCTCTTTAAAAAAACATAGGAATGTAATAAAGCACTATCACTATATTAACTTTATCAAGATTACGTATTACACTCTGCAATAATGCCCTCCACCAGAACTGCCTACTTAATCTCACTACAAGTTCCTCTTTCGTTATTTGATCCTCACTTAAGTTTATTATTATGTGATGCCTCCAAGGAGCTCTTGGACTCATTGTTATGATATCACATTCACCAGCATGAAGCACCCTAATGAAATGTTTATTAAATATTTAAAGTACATATGGCAGTAGTAGCTCTACTAGATAAAACATCAATGAGGAAGAAGCCAGAGGAGAATGAAAATATTGAAAAATCTAGAATCATCACAAGGATAGCATAAAACGCAATTGGAATTCAAAGTAAAATATAGTATAAAAAATAGTTTAATCAAGAATGTGAATTGGCAGTAAAGAAAAAGAATGCTGCTCAGAGATACAAAGAGAGCAGCAAGGAAGCCTTGATAAAATAATCAAACAGAAAAGAAAATTTTTATATGAAGAGATTGAAAAAAAATATTTAAAAAAATCCAGAAACATGCTAAATAACTCCAGAAATTTTTCCCATAAAATTAGAAACCAAAAAACAGGTCCACCTATGAAAACAACAATAATCAACAATAGCAATGGACAAACACTAGATGCTAGAGATGAAACAGCAAACAGGTGGAGAGAGAGAGAGAGTACTTTTAAAAAACTCCTAAAATGTGATGAACCACCTGCTGAAACTTTTAATAGAATACTTATCATATATGTCACCTAGAAATATTTAAACTTCCACTAGCTGGATATACCCATATCAAATTTACCAGTACATAAATTGGTAAATTTAATATGGAAAAAAGAAGAGATACCTTCAGAATGGAAAGAATCACTAATCATCCCAGTACATTTTAAAAAGGGAAACAAATATGAATGTGAAAATTACAGAGAGATATTGTTCCTGTCAGCAGGCTACAAAATTTATTAATATTATTATGTGAGATCTCTAGAGAGTCCAAAGACTCATCGAGGGAGAGTGTGCCAACAGCATCGAACAATTGATCCACTTGCAACTACTAACCGTGCTCAAACTTGCTTAACTTTTTTGCATGAGCCATTAGTAGCAGAGGCTCTACCAATCGAGCAACCTTTGCTGGCAAAAAAGATGCTCATGCTGAAGAAAAAGGTCGACAGTAAACTAGATTTTTCCATTATCATATATTGTTTAAGGAAATGACAACGTATTTGTTAATAAATAAAATTATTTACTTATTATCCTGTATTTTGCCAAAGCCAAATCAGACTCATCAGGGATTAATACACTTATATTAGACACATGCATGCACATAAAAGCATACAAATTCCGAATTTTCCAAAGCAACTTCACATTTGAGAGGCTTTTCCTCAAATCAACTGCAGCTCTTACTAACTATCCCAACCTAAATAAATATGGTTGTATCAGACACCCCTCACATATGAGAAACCCTCATCTGCAGTCAGCCAGCCCAACAACCAAGAACACCCGACTGAAACCAATAGGTGGTGTAGCGTAATTATAGGACTTGAGGTCTTCCTGTATCTCTCCATTTTTTTCATCTTTGTTACTGAAGTGTGCCTGTGTGCATATGTCTAATACAAGCATATTAATCCCTAATGATGCCAATTTAATGTCAGAGAAATATAGGAAAATAAGTAAATAATTATATTTATTAACAAATACATTGTTAATTTCCTTAAACAATAAGCTTAAACTAGATTTTTACACTAAGACAAATACTTGGGAAAAAAAAATGGGAATATAATCAGCAGGTCCATATTTTATTTATAGATTTTAGAAAAGCATATAATAGCATTCATAGAGAAGGCTTTTGGGTGTATTAGATGAACTGGGAATACCTCATAATATGTTTAATCAAAAATTTGCACCATTGACAGCAAGCATGGTACTGGCTAATAGAATCAAATCTGAACTCTTTCAGTCATCCTTTTTAACTTAGTTCTAGAAAAATGTATTTCAAGAAACTGTAAAAGATAAGGGTAATATTAGCATAATAGTAATGATATAGGCCTAGCTGGAGAAAATGCTGACGACATTAGAATAATATTCAGAAAACTCAAAACTGCTGAAAAACTAGATTTCAAATCAACTAGGATAACAATAAATATTTAAAAGTATGCAGAAATCACAATCAAGGGTAGAAATGACAAGTTTACCGCTGATAACATGAAATTTAAAAGTGCTACTTCCTTCAATATCTTGGAACACTGATTACTCGAGATAATAACATTAGTGCAGAAATACAAGCTAGAATACGTGCCTCAAATAGATCATACCATTCACTATAACCAGTGGTGAGCTATAAGGGGCTCGTGCAAACCCTTTGTAAAATTTTTCTCAAATTTGTAAGCCTCTTGTTTAATAATCTTGTAGAACTAGGAAATATACCACCACGAAATATATACATGCTACTATAATTGCTACTTTAAATTCATATGGATTTTCTGATAACTATATAAAAAATCATTTCATTGCATTTTGTTCTGATGGAGCTAGTGTAATGTTAGAAAACAAATCAGGTGTTGCAATCAAACTTCTACAAAAATTGCCTCTGTAGCGCAATTGGAAGAACAATGGCACGTTGCGCCCTTTGATTAGAAAAGGCCTAAGTTCAATTCTCGTCATGATGGGAGGAATCTTTATATGGACTTTTTCAATTGAAGGTGAGGTTGCCGATCTCATACGGAGGTAGCAGGGTTTTTCATCCCACATACAGACAAATCGGCCCTTTAGAACACATGCAATTTACAGACAAAAATACTAACTGTGGTGGTGGTTGTGGGCAGTAGATGGCGTTGATGTAGGTGATTGGTAGTAGAGGTTCGGTGTAGTAGTGGAGACGAAGTGTTGTATAGTAGGTGTCCTTCCGCAATGAGTCTTTGGACTCCTTGGAGGTGTCACGAATAATAATAATAATAATAAATGCTTTGAAAGTGAATGCTGAGAGAGCAAATCACATGATAGTAGAGCAGAGAGCATTGATACAAGACTGGAAAATGTAAATATCGGTGATAATACTAAAAGTGTGGGGGCAGAAATTCAGGAGAATGTAGATCTGAATAAAGAAATTGCCCGCTTGCATGTAGTCTTTCACAGGGCAAAGCATGAGATTGAAAGGATATAGAAACAGCAAGAGATTAGTCAAATTGAGAACAGAAAAAAGCAAGAGGTTCAAAGCCAAAAAAAAAATTGTAAGAATAATCAAGAGATTGGAAGCTTATTTTGCACTTGGTTAGACTATAATAAATTTAGTTTAATCCTTTATCCAAGTGTAAGCAAACAAAGTTTATGCCTGAAATATCTCCAGGACCCTTACTTCAGTCGTCCTGAAGATATTTTCAGGACAACTGAAGATATTTGCAAACTTTGTTTGCTTAAACTTGGATAAAGGATTAAACTAAATTTATAATAATCAAGAGAATGAGTGTAAGCAAATAATTATTTACAGTCATTCTATAATAAGGTAAGTTCTTCATGCAAGTGCTACAAAATCTTGTTTCTCTGGTGCAAAAATTAATAACATTAGTAATGCTATCAGAATGCAGAAAGGGAAGGTGAAAGAATTAATTGTTTGAGGTGGAACCAACCACCTGAGAGGTGAGAAATATTGCATGAGGGAGGATGTCAAAGAATCGTCCTAGGAAGCAAAAAAGAAGAGTGACAGGATGAAATTTGTGAGTCTACTGCCCTTCTATGATAGAGGCAAACTGAGGAGAATGATAATAGCTAGATGACAGAATTGCAAGGGAAGGATGTTCACAGTGTATGGGGATATAGTCAAAGGATATCTAGAGGAAGTAATATCACACTTTATATCCAAGGTCAGAAGGGTAAATTGGGATTGGGTAGGAATTAGATGGATAAGTAGTATCACTAAGCATGAGCTGCAATAAATAAATAAATAAATAATAATAATAAAATGTTGTGGAGGGTATATAAGGAGCAAGATGACCAGCTAACTTGCCTTTCTTGCCTGTACAAGGATCAGGTAAGAAAGGCAAAATATGATTATGAGAAAAAAATTAGCTGAACAGGCAAAATGAAATCCCAAAGAGTTTTTTCGTTATGTAGCAAGTAGGAGGAAGAATGACTATGGAAGGAAAACTTTAATGAGTGCAAATGGTAGAGAAGTAACAGAAGCAAATGAAATTGTTGAGCTACTGAGTAATCATTTTGCAAGGGTAATATCATCCAAGTGATGAAACTGTTATGACAGAGGTGATAACTCCAAATGTGAAAGCAGTATTCAAAGGTTGGGTGGATTTGTGATCTGTCCAGCTACTTACTTTGAAAAAAAAAAAAAAATAGTAATGTCCTGAGTGAAAAAGGATGTCATGTTTTCTGGAAGATAAAAACCCTGTAGAGATTATGTGATTATGCCAGGAATGGCCAGGAGTAAGAGTCAATCTGAGAAGAGAGATCTGGTCTTGACTACTAAGATGAGCATTATACATTTATCAAAAGATAAGTGAAGAATTAATTTGTACATAAATGATATAGGAAATAATCTGAAAGGAAATATTCAGTTGTTTGCTGATGATGCGAAATTAGGTAAAGTAATAGTTAATCAAGGCAATGTGGAGAGCTTGCAGGATGATTTAAACAGGCTGTCAGTATGGGCAAAAGTTAATGTCGAGAAATGTAAAGTTATGCATTCTGGGATAAATAGATTACAAGCCGTGTATCACATTGATAGAAATGCACTCCAAGAAATAGATGAAGCTAGAGATATAGGGGTAGTGGTAGACAGGGAGTTAAAGTTTAGAGGACATATTACTAAGGTAGCCCATAAGATTACTTGGCCGAAGAACACATTAGCATGTAGAGATAAGGAAGTTGTTATTCTTCTTTATAAGGCCTTGATATGCCCATATCTGGATTACTGTGCCCAAGTCTGGTCCCCTGGATTTCTTGGGGATGAGGAAACAGTGAAGAGGATTCAGAAGTGAGTGACCAAGATGGTAAGTGGTCTGTGGAATTTTCCTTATGAGGATAGACTGAGGGGTGTGTGGATTGCAGAAGTTTGTTGATAGGAGATAAAGATGGGATATGATAGAAACATTTAGGTTGCTTAAAGGGTTTTATAGGATAGATGAAGGGGAAATGTTTCAGCATTTGGCTAGAGAGACCAGAACAAGGGATCATCTCTGGAAGTTGAATAAAGGTGTGGTTAGTAGGGATGTGAGGACTAGATTTTTTGCTTAGAGAGTTGTGAATGAGTGGAATGGGTTGCAAGAGTCGGCTGTGAGCACTTTTTCTGTTAATGGGTCAAGGAGAGGTATAATAGTGTGGATCTCCTGTGATGAGTCTTCGGACTGCATGGAGGGTGCCCATATTATAATAATAATAATCTGGTCAAATTTTATAACAAAATAAAATAGTTGACAATGGGAACACATATACTGTAATTTTTCTGGATTTTGCCAAGCATTTACCATGTAGAGATATCAGTTTAACTCAGTTAAGTGTAGAGTTGGAACTTTTAGATCCATGAATGGAAAACATATTAGTGGAACAATACTGAAGAAGGGGATAGAAATTTGAAATCAAGTGACACTTTACAAAGAAATCAAAGACAAGATGGAGTCTGTTTTAGACTCGACATAATGAAAGTCCTGTGATAACATTAAAGAAAAATACTGTTTTGTGGAAAAGGTAAAATAAACATTTCTTTATGAGCTAAATCAAGTACTTTAAATAATGATGCAAAGTAAGAAAAAGGTTTTAGAAGTTCAACTGTGAATTAGAGAAAACAAGCATATAACCTGCAAGGAAAGAAATACTTAAGGCAATATGATGAATAAAATTTGTCAATTTTTGACAAGATTCTATGGAGCCTTCCAAAATAGATTGCCAGGATAGCTGAAATGTAATGATTCAAAGACCAGAGTGTCAAAGTGACATTGCTGAATGTCTTTTTAGTAATAAATACACATTGAGAATCACTGACACAGATCATGCTGTTAAATGGGATGCAATTCCAATGGTAATTAGCAATAAACCCTTAATAGTGTTGAGCTGTTATAGTATCCAGTGCATGCCAAGAAATTATGACAAAACTATTACTTCTTATGTCAAAATTCAGCAAAGTAAAAAAAAAAAAAAAAATACATAGCTTCTGCTTGCACATTAAAGAATGAAATTTTTGGTGCTGTCCACTCAAACTTTCTGAGATGATTGTTTTAGGTGAGAGTTATGGAAGGTTTGCTAATATTATGTTAATAAAATTATAGAGATATTTAATAGTAATATTGAATGAAAAAAAAAAGAATCTAAAAAGAAATTAATTCATTACTCCTGGGTGACAAACTATATTCAATATAACAGTAACAAATTCAAAAAATGAATACAAAACTAAGGATTCCAGTATTTATCTCTTCCCCAACGAGTTGAAGCAAAAATTTAAAAACTGGCAATAGATAAAAAGCACACTTTTTATGCCATTTAACTTAATGGTGGTATAAATATTTACCATAAAATTTCATACAGGAAAAAGGACTATTATTAGATGAAGATTAAACAGATCTTAAGTTATTTCACAGCAGATTTTAGCTAAATATGTTACTATCATTAGCAGAATTATGAAGTTAAGTCAAGGAGAAATATCTGGATATCTGATCTAAGCTATCAAAGAAACGATTTTCCTAATGGACTTCAAGCACACAAGCAGTGAGCATGCACACACACGAACACACAGACCAGTCAGACTTTAATAAAGGGGAGATTAGGCCAACTTCCCTATGGGAGTATGACTACTGAAATGAGTTATTTTTAGTACTGATAACAGATGACTGTTTAACCCACAAAATTGAGAATGCTTTTAAGCACGCAAATACCATAAAAAAAAAAAAGTTTCCACTAATTCAGTTTACCAAATTTTAACATTTTCTCTTAAAATATTCATATAAAACTAATTTTAATAAGATTTTATTAGTACCAAACTTCCACCAGAAACTTTTTTTCAGCATATTTTTCAGGTACTCCAGAATACATATTTCAAAATATTTTTTTTTACAATTTAGTATAATTTTAAATTTTAATAAATCAATTACATTCTGATGCATACCTACATCAAATACACCTGAAAACCATTTCATCTGGCCTTTTAAAGCAATAAGAGGCAAAAATTCCTAGAATATGCAGATAATCACAATAGCAATAAAAGTTAACTGAGAAAGTATTACAGAAAGAAGACTTTTATAATGGGGGGGGGGCTACTAAAGGTTGGAAACCTATTACATTTTAGTCCATGGATGAATGGACTAGGGATTAGAAGTGCATTAAGAAGACTGCAGTGAAAAATTGCACCTTTTAAATAAGATTAAATAGGACTAGAATGAAATGTGTGACTATGGAAATTTCCAGAGCCTGAAAATAATACTAGAATAAGTCTAATCTTTAAAGGTACCTGTGGCATGACTATAAACAATAAATTACATGATAACCACAGTAATTAACTGTAATGAATGAAAGTACAGATATTTCGTACTGAAAATAACAGTACATCATTAGTGTGTAGAAACAAGTTTTTAATATATGCTTTATATGCTTTATACTAATGCCAGGAGTATCCGGAATAAGGGAGAGGAATTGGTCGTGCAGATAACATCAGCCTGGCCAAAAATTATTGGGATCACTGAGACGTGGTTGACAGAAGGGGATATAATAACAGGAATAGAAGTTGCTGGGTATAGCATTTTTCATCAGGATAAGAGGGGAAAGCGTGGTGGTGGTGGGGTACTGCTTATGATAAGTGATGACCTATGTCCTCTAAGAGTGGAGGCTTTGGAAGGAAGTGAGACAAATGATTTTGAGAGCATATGGTGTGAGGTAGAGGTAGGCAAGACAGGATATTTAGTGGGGTGTTGCTACAGACCCAGGAGCACGGAGGATGGGGACCAGGAGATGTTTAGACAGCTAAGTTTGGCAAGTGCAAGAAGAATGATTGTTATGGGAGATTTTAACTACAGTAGTATAAATTGGAGAGAGGAAGATGCATGTAGCAATAGTGGAATGGAATTTCTAGAATTCTTGAGGAACAAATGTCTCAGGGAACATGTAACAGAGGGAACAAGAGGTTCAAGAGTTTTAGATTTGGTTATAGCATCAGAAGAGTTGATAATAACTGAGATGACATCTCTCCCACCAGTTGGAGAGAGTGACCATATGGTTTTGACTTGGAAAATGAATAGACATGCAGGAGTATCAAGGGGACGGGAACTTATGTGGAATTATAATGCAGGTGAATATAACAGTCTTAGACGTCAACTTCGGGAAGTTTCATGGAGGGAGTAATTGGAAGGCCGGGATATCGTTAGCGCGTGGGAAACTGTGAAAGAATATTTGTTAGCAGCAATGGTAAGTTGTATACCACGAGTGAAGAAGAGGACACAATTTGGAGTAAAGTGGATGACAAACAATATTAAACAGGAATTGCATGTGAAAAAGAGGCTATGGAAGAGATAAGGAGACAGGTGAAGAGAGGATGCGTGAAGAATATAAGACACAGGCCAGAAGAGTGACTAGTGTGGTAAGGAAAGCGAAACTGGAATATGAGAGGAGAATGGCCCTAAGATCCAAAGAAAATCCTAGGGAATTTTTTAGCTACGTGGCCAGTAGGAGGAGAAATGACTGTGGAAGATGATATTGTGGGATAAAAATGGGAATAGAGTGACTGATGCAGAGGACATAGTGGAATTGTTCAATAACCACTTCATTGGAGTATTTCATCCTGGAGGAGTCAGTTTTAATGCTAGAGGGATAGGGCAGGTTCAAGGTTTAGAGGTACAGGAGGAGAGTGTGTTTCAGATACTGAGAACTCTGGATGTCAATAAAGCTTTGGGACTGGATGGTATTTCACCACGAGTTTTGAGAGAATGTGCTAGGGAACTGACAGTGCCTTTAACCTGGCTTTTCAATGAAAGTCTGGCTTCGGCAAACGTGCCCAGGGAATGGAAGGAAGGTAAGATAGTGCCATTGCATAAGGGTGGTAACAGACTGCAAGTGTCTAATTATAGACCAGTCTGTGTGTCATCAGTAGTTGTTAAGATCTTGGAGAAAGTAGTGAGGGACCATATACAGCACTGGGCAGATGAGGGTAATGTTATCTGTGAGAGTCAACATGGATTTGTGAAAGGGCACTCTTGTTTTAGCAATATGCTAGCATTTTATAATAAAGTTACAAGAACATTAGATGAGGGAAAGGCATATACTGCAATTTTCTTAGACTTAGCAAAGGCATTTGACAGGGTGCCACATGATAAGCTGATATTTAAGTTGCAACACATGGGTCTGGATGTCAGATTGGTCAACTGGATTCAGGATTGGCTGTCTGATAGGTATCAGAGAGTTGTGTATGATGGAGCAGTTTCAAGGAGACAGAAGGTTACAAGTGAGGTCCCACAGGGCTCAGTACTAGCACCTATATTGTTTAACCTTTATATCAATGACATTGCAAGTGGATTGCAAGGGGATATTCAGTTGTTTGCAGATGATGAGAAGCTGGGAAGGATTATTAGTAATAGTGCAGATGTGGTAGCCCTGCAAGAGGATTTGAATAAGCTAGATAGATGGGCAAATGAATGGGGGTGTCAGTTTTAATGCAGCAAAATGTAAGGTCTTGAGGTTTGGGAAACATCGATGGGATGCTGCATACTCTATGGGAGGAGTTATACTGGAGGAAGTTGGGGAGACGAGAGATCTGGGGTTGATGATTGATAGAAACCTGAAGTTTAGGGGACATATTGCAAAGGTGGTTAAGGTAACACAGAGGATTGCTGCAATTATGAGAAGGACACTGACCTGCAGAGATAAGAAGGTTATCATTCCGTTGTATAAGTCTCTGATCAGACCACACTTGGATTATTGTTCTCAGATTTGGTCCCCAGGATTTGAAGGGGATAAATTAACTGTGGAAAAGACAGATGACAAAGATGGTCTCAGGACTGTACAAGGATAGTTATGAGAATCAGCTGAGGGAATGTGGACTGCAGAGTTTGGCAGATAGAAGAAGGAGAGATGATATGATTGAGACTTTTAAACTGTTGAAAGGTGGTTACAGGGTTGACACTGGAGAGTTCTTTCACTTGGTTGAACAGTGGGAAGGAGTGATGACAAGAGGCCATCCCTGGAAGTTACGAAAGGAAACTGTGAGCAAGAGGGGTGGTTGAGCTGTGGAATGCATTGCCTGATAGAGTGGTGAGGGTGAGAATGGTCAACGAGTTTAAGGAGTGGTATGATAGACTTTGTGTTTCTTAGGGGTACCTCCCCTCGATGAGTCTTGACAGACTTTATGCTCTTAGGAAGGACCTCCCACGATGAGTCTTTTGACTCCATGGAGGCCTGAATAATAATAATAATAATAATAATATTATTATTATTATTATTATATTATTATTATTGGAGCCCTGAATAATAATAATAATATTATTATTATTATTATTCAGGCCTCCATGGAGTCAAAAGACTCATCATGGGAGGTCCTTCCTAAGAACAAAGTCTGTCAAGACTCATCGAGGGGAGGTTCCCCCTAAGAAACACAAAGTCTATCATACCACTCCTTAAACTCATTGACCATTCTCGCCCTCACCACTCTATCAGGCAATGCATTCCACGGCTCAACCACCCTCCATGCAAAGAAACCACTCCTCACCCTCTTGCTCACAGTTTCCTTTCATAACTTCCAGGGATGGCCTCTTGTCATCACTCCTTCCCGCTGTTCAACCAAGTGAAAGAACTCCTCAGTGTCAACCCTTTCAACAGTTTAAAAGCTAACCACCTTTCAACAGTTTAAAAATCTCAATCATATCACCTCTCCTTCTTCTATCTGCCAAACTCTGCAGTCCACATTCCCTCAGCTGATTCTCATAACTATCCTTGTACAGTCTTGAGACCATCTTTGTATCTTTTCCACTGTTAATTTATCCCCTTCAAATCCTGGGAACGAAATCTGAGAACAATAATCCAAGTGTGGTCTGATCAGAGACTTATACAACAGAATGATAACCCTCTTATCTCTGCAGGTCAGTGTCCTTCTCATTATTGCAGCAATCCTCTGTGTTACCTTCACCACCTTTGCAATATGTCCCCTAAACTTCAGGTTTCAATCAATCATCAACCCCAGATCTCTTGTCTCCCCAACTTCCTCCAGTATAACTCCTCCCATAGAGTATGCAGCATCCCAGATGTTTCCCAAACCTCAAGACCTTACATTTCGCTGCATTAAACTGACACCTCCATTTATTTGCCCATCTATCTAGCTTATTCAAATCCTCTTGCAGGGCTACCACATCTGCACTATTACTAATAATCCTTCCCAGCTTCGCATCATCTGCAAACAACTGCATATCCCGTTGCAATGTCATTGATATAAAGGTTAAACAACATAGGTGCTAGTACTGAGCCCTGTGGGACCTCACTTGTAACCTTCTGTCTCTTTGAAACTGCTCCATCATACACAACTCTCTGATACCTATCAGACAGCCAATCCTGAATCCAGTTGACCAATCTGACATCCAGACCCATGTGTTGCAACTTAAATATCAGCTTATCATGTGGCACCCTGTCAAATGCCTATATAGTTAATATAGCTTTTAAAAACTATATTATCTTATGTAATCAAAAATAGTTTTAATAATTTTAATAATATTATTTATGAATATTAATTTCTAGCATGTGGTAACAGTTTTTAATTGATAAACCACTGACTGCTGTAAGTACCTTATATTTCCATTCCTTTGATTTGCTTGTTTCTACAAACTGATGATGTACTGTTATTTTCAGTACGAAATATCTGTACTCTCATTTCATTAAAGTTAATTACTGTGGTTATCATTTAATTTATTGTTTAATACTAGAATAAATAATAGCAGTATGCTATAAATTAATGTTTCATTCATTTGCTCTCGGGATACTTGAACCATATACAAAATATACAAAATTGTTGTTGAATGAAGTGGATGTGCAGAATCAGGAAAACTAGATTTATTAGGGGGGGGGAGTAGATATGCAGACCTTAGGGAGGCAGTTGAGTGTCTGAATGAGTATAATATGCCTGAGTGAATAAGGACAACAAATCAGAATAGGATAGTTAGTATAAGGCATCAAGGTAGGGATGGGGCTAACGGGGGTCTGCAATTCATGTACAGTTATGCTAGGAGTATTAGGAACAAGAAGGAAGAATTATTGGACTTGGTTGGCACTTCCAGACCACAGGTTATTGGCATTAGTGAAACATGGCTGACCGAAGATGATATAGCTAGTGGGATTGAATGTAATGGATGTAGTGTGTTCAGGAATGACAGGAAGAATAAAATGGGGGGAGGAGTATGTTGATGATAGCTGATGAGCTGCAGCTAAGGAAAATAGAAGTTGAATTGCAGGATAGAGAAAAGAGCACATTTGAGGCCATCTGGTGTGAGATTGGGGCTAGCAGAACAAAATATACAATTGGGTGCTGCTATAGACCAGGTGATGGAAAAGATGGTGGTGACAGTATGCACAAGCAAATAGAAGAAATGAGTGGAAGGAGGGTGATTATTATGGGAGATTTCAACTATGGTCGCATTGATTGGAGCGAGGAGAGGACACACAGGAGGAAGGAATTGGATTTTATGCGGTTATTAAGGGATAACTATCTGCGACAGCATGTAATGGAAAATACTAGGGGGAAGAGAGTGCTTGACCTAGCAATTGCATCTGAGGATTTGGCTGTAACTAATATGACCACATTACCACCAATTGGTGAGAGTGATCATAGGGTCTTGATTTGGGAGGTGGCTAAAGGTGTGGAATATACAAAAAAGAAAGGGTACATGTGGAATTATTGGGCTGGAAAGTATGACAAGCTTAGGAGTTTGATTGGTTCAGTGCCATGGCATGTAAAACTGCAAGGGCTGGATGTTGATAGTGCATGGGAGGCGGTTAAGAAGTTTTTGCAGGAGGCAATGGCTGACTGTATACCTAGAGTTCGAATAATAAATCAAGTAGGGATTAAATGGATGAATAACACCATTAAGCTTGAGCTGAAAAAAGAAACAACTGTGGAGAGAATTTAAGAAAAAAGGTGACCTGCAGGCACATGAACGGTATAAAGCTCAGGCCAGAAGGGTAACAAGCGTGGTAAGAAAAGCAAAAGTGGATTATGAAAGAACATTAGTCATGCAGGCTAAAGAGAATCTCAAACAGTTTTTTCAATATGTTGCAAGTAAAAGAAAAAATGAATACGGCAGATTGATTTTAAAGAATGCCGATGGTAGGGAGGTAACCGAATGAGTTGATATAGTAGAATTACTGAGTGAGCACTTTGCAAGAGTATATCATCCATGTGATGACATTGCAGAAATGGAAGAACAAACAGCTTATACGGGAATTGTGGTGAATGAAGTGGAGGTGAATAGTCTATTACAAAACCTGAATGTCAATTCATCTGCGGGATTAGATGGTATACCAGCTCATGTCGTACAAGAAGCGGCTAAAGAATTGTCAGTGCCTTTGACCATTTTGTTTAATTTGAGTCTCGGGTCTGGGTTAGTCCCAAGGGGGTGGAAAGAGGAAAAAATAGTTCCACTGCATAAAGGAGGTTCCAAGACTGCTGTTGAAAATTACCGGCCGATCAGCATAGCAGGAATTGTTGTCAAGGTCGTGGAGAAAATAGTCAACAGGAAAATACAAGATTGAATAGATGAAAATGGGATACTCTATGGGGGGACAGCATGGTTTTGTGAAGGGTGGATCATGCATCAGTAACTTGCTCACGTTCTATAACACAGTGACGGCTGAACTGGATAAGGGTAACCGCCTTGTTAAAGGCTTTGATAGGATACCACATGGAATTCTAATAAGTAATCAGCATATGAGAATGGATATAGGGTTGGTGAGATGGATAGGAGAGTGGTTGATGGAGAGATATCAGAGAGTGGTTTATTAAGGAGTAGAGTCCAAAAGACGGCCTGTGACTAGCAGTGTGCCGCAGGGTTCTGTTCTTGGACCGCTACTGTTTAATCTGTTCATTAACAATATAGGAAAGGATCTGAGAGGAACTGTGCATCTGTTTGCGGATGATGCAAAGTTAGGTAGAGCAATAGTGAATGCTCATGATGTCAAAATTTTGCAGGATGATTTGGATAGTTTGGAGGACTGGGCTAAGGAGAATAGATGTCAATTTAATGTGGAAAAATGTAAGGTTTTGCATTTTGTGGTGAAAAGATTAGCAGCAGTATATCACAGGGATTTGGGAGTGTTGTTGGTGGATAGGGAGTTGAAGTTTAGGGAACACATCGCAAAAGTGGCAAAATCAGCTCATCAAATCACTTGGCTGCTGAAAAACACTTTATAACGAGCAGAGATAAACAGGTTATTGTTCCTCTGTATCGAGCCTTGATAAGACCCCCATCTAGACTACTGTGCCCAGATATGGGCACCAGGGTTTCTTCTCGATGGGGAGGAGGTGGAGAGGATCCATAGACAAGTGACCAAGATAATAGCAGGACTATGGAATGAACCTTATGAGAACAGGTTGAAGATTTGTGGGCTGCAGAAATTGGTTGATAGGCGAAAAGGGGTGATATGATTGAGACATTCAAATTACTGAAGGGTTTCTATACGATTAATTCAGAAGATATATTTGAGAATAGGCCTGGTAGTGGGAGGACTAGGGGCTATCCATGGAAGCTTGGTAAGAGTGTGGTTAGCAAGGGTGTTAGAGCTAGGTTTTTTACTTGAAGAGTGGTAAATGATTGGAATAAGCTGCCAGAGTCTGTTGTGGGTGCCATGACTGTAAATGAGTTCAAGGAGAAGTATGATAGATACTGTGTGAATGTTGAATAGTTGTTCTTGACATGATGTTGATCCTTCCTTGATGAGGCTAAGGACTCCTTGGAGCTGCCCATATTTTATTATTATTATTATTATTATTATGGGCAGCTCCAAGGAGTCCTTAGCCTCATCATGGAAGTAGGGAAGGCCTTTTAATCTATCTAGCTTTTGGAGACTGAGTGGGCAGTTCAATCTCCACCAGTTTCCAATCAGAGATAGCTGGCCCATGACTATCATTAATTATAAGTGGCAACCAATGACGAGACAAGCAAACAAGTGCTGCCATCTCTTGGTACCTAACCCTAACAGGATATGTTATGGTCTGAAACAATTTTCGTTCTACCACTGATTTTCTTGAGTTTACAGGATGATAAACCAGAGTTTTCAGGAGGAAAAAATCCTCTTGCCAGTGCCAGAGATTGACTAACTCAGAAACCAGATGAAGAAAGGCTTAGAAAAAGTTCCTCCAGTCAATGACTAGACTTGAACTTAAGTCTATCTACAAGTGGTCTAGAGAAAAGGATGCAAGCACCACTTCAGCTGAGTTACATAGGCCTTATATAAAATGTATTAATCACAAAATCTTGGATGTTTTCAAATATTCAAGCAACTTTTAAGCCAAAATAATTTAGGACTGTGAATAGTGATGACTAAATCACCCTTTTATTTAAAAAAAATGTCTAAGACTTTTAATTCAGGCAATATCAAAAACATGAAATAAGTTTCAGAGTTCTAAAATTTTGTATTCTTCTTTACACTTGGTAATGTTTACCAACACACTATGTTTGTAATATGATAAATGGCTTTAAAATTCCAAATGAGAGCAGAGTTTCCAGATTACATAACCCTTATCCCACCCATGATCCACTAATATAACAGGTTTAACACATACACGCACACAAAATCTGATGTCTTAAACTAACTATCTGCATAAGTTTATTTATTTAGTAAGGCCATCTTGTGTTGTGGGCTTGTGTAATGAACTTCCCACTGGCAAAAGTGAATAACAAGGTAGCTTTGTAGATCAAAGTAATCTTGTTATCTTAAATTTTATGTGAAAATGAACATGAGTTCTATGATAGTTTTATAGCCTAATACTGTAATATTATATTATATTATAGTATTAGACTATAACATGGAATATGCTTCACTTATCTGGATGCAAACATCACAAACCAGTTTAGACAAGCTTATAAAAATTCAGAAAAATGCAGCTAGAATCATATGTTGACTAAGGAATACAACTCCTAGAAAAATAGCAGAATTCGAATCCAACCTTGTTCCTTTAAAAATTAGGTGGCAAGAAAATCTTACTAAATTTGTAGAAAAAAGAGCCAACCTTGCACATCATAGAACAAGTGAACTTTTTAAAAATTAACAGCCAACAAACAGAATAAAGAAAAATCAACAATGCATGAAATCATGGAAAATAAAATTCCCTTGGATTGTCCAAATAAAATAGCCAACTATCCAGCATTTCCTCCAAATCAAGCCATGAAAAATATAGTTATCAACTTTGAAATAGGGAAACATGAGAAAAAAAGCCTAAAAAACTCAGACATCTTCAGATCATTAGCTCTTTCAAAAATAATGGAATATGGACCTGACTCAATAAAGATCTACACAGATGGCTCTGAAAATCAAAAGGGAAATTTTGGGAGTGGCATACTTATTTATGGCTCTCAAAATATAGAACTAAAAACAACTAACAGTGTTGGATGCAACTCATATCATGCATAATTAATAGCCATTAACACAGTACTGCAGCATTTGGATAAACAAAATCCAAAGGAGTTTATATTTTTCACAGATTCCTTAGCAGTCCTTCAAGCTATTAAGAACTGCTACACTAGCCATCAAGGAATACTTAGAGACATAGTAAAAAACATAAACTACATAAGGTTTCCAAAATAATTTTCCAATGGATCCCATCCCATGTGGGATTAAAGGGAAATGAAACTGCAGATGAAGTAGCAAAAATGGTTGCAGCAGCCAGTGATACCACAGATTTCAATCTTTTCATCTTTTTAAAACCCCTCAAAAAGAAAACAAAAAAGAACGATTCTCCAGGACATGACTCACCACTGGTATTCAGCAGAAAAACCAGGAGCTAGCATCAATTGCAAGTTTAATTGTTGTGCCACTACTATGATCTCTTGCCTCAAGACTGGCCACACAAGACCAATCAAGTTTAGCAATGGCATAAAAGTCTTCCCCATCTCCAAAATCTGCAACATCGAGGAAGCATCGCCAATGCATTTACTAAATTGTATGAATATTTCCAAATGTGAACTTGATAACAACCCAGAAAAGGTGCTGGATAAAATCAGAAGATTGCTACAACACAATCTTCCTTTAACAAGCCTATGCTGGCAACCAAAGAGTATTTTTCTGTTGTCAACCCAATTGTGAATCTTGGTCCTAACTAACCTCTCTAGCACTTTAACCACAACTCAAAACTCACAGACTGGCCTATAATTCAAAGTCCTAGTCTTTGAATTATAGGCCACTCTTTCCACTCCTTTGGAACTTGGGCCCATGCAAGATTCATGTTAAAAAGATATGTAAAAGCTATTGTTAACTCCCCAGAACATTCCCTCAAAACACATGGTGAAATAGCATCAAGTTTATTCAATTCCTCATATACCTCCTGCTCACTTACTAACAGCTCCGCTGTCTCCTCTTTTCCTACTGCATTTAACTTCTGCATGATGTCACATTCATAAGAATGAAATATCTGTATAAATTGCTCATTAAATACCTCAACTATATCCTCTGCAGCAGTTATCATTCCTCCATTTTCACCAATCAATCGCATCCTTCCATAATTATTCTTTTTTTCTACTGACTACATATCAAAAAAATTCCCTAGGATTTTTTTTTAGCTGCATTAGCTAACTGCTGCTCATACTGCACTTTTGCTATGCACTTATCAAGAGAGTCACCTTCCTCACCTGCTCTTTATACTTCTCATGCAACTGATTGTTATAACCACTATCTTGTGCTTCTTCCATAATACCCTCTTTCACGCCTGCTCTATTTACCCTTTTGTGGAATACATTTTGATATTGTCTACACCAAATAGTTCTTGAGTAAAGCCCGGGCAGCAATGATATCCTTTCCATCCAGTTCCTTTTTCCAATTTATTGTCACAAGCTGTTTCCTGAGCTTTTCATAATTACCAGCCTTATAATTCCACATATATAACTTTCTAACAGACATCCTCAAATGACTGGTTACCCTGCAGGTGATCACCTCATGGTCGCTCTCACCAACTCGTGGAAGATTTGACACCCTATTTATAATAACTTCATCTGATGAGATGATCAAATACAATACCCTTGATCCTCGTGTATCCTCTATTATGTATTGCTTAAGGTAATTATCTCTCAAAATATTCCAGAAATTAATTTTCTTTTCCCCCAGATGCAGTCTCTTGAATCCAGTCTATATTAGCATAATTAAAGTCACCCATAACGATCACTTCTTTCTTTCTAGCCAGGCTAATTTGCCTATATATATTTCCTTCTGCTTGTCCTCCATACTATCAGGTCTATAGCAACACCCAACTAAATACGTCACCTCTATCTCACACCAATTACTAAAATCATCATCATGTGTATCAAGGATTTAGGCCTAGCATGGCATGTTCCAGCCTTAGAAGTCATTGTTGAATCATTTAAGAGGACTTCTTGGTTTTCTTTTTTTTCCCTAATGGCTTGTACTTTAAGGCTTGTTTTGGTAATCTTTCTGTTTTCATTCTTTGAATGTGTTCCATCCATTTATGTTTAAATTTTTCAATTTTTTCTATTACTGGTTCTTGGTTTAATACTTTCATAATTTCTTCATTTCTTTTGTGATCAAATAGGGTACACTTTGCAGTTTTTCTAATAAACTTCATATCTGCTGTTATTAATCTTTGCTTGTCTTTTTGTTTTATTGTCCAGATTTCACTTCCATACATTAAGACTGGTAGGGCTAATGTATTGTATACTTTTAGTCTGATTTGCTTTTGAACTAGGTTTGGTTTAAATATAGAGTTATAATTACATCTGTTATTTTTAAATATTTGCAATTTTTACGTTTATATCTTTTTCATTTTCATATGTGATCATACATCCCAGGTAGTTAAATGAATTCACCTATTCTAAGATCTTGTTATCTATTATAAAATTATAATAGAATTATAAATTACTAAAAAAACTTTTCAAATGTGAATCTTGTACTCTGAGTATTCCTTAAAAATATAGGGATGAAACATAAAAAAAACAACAAATAATGATTAATAACATTTTCATTAAATGAGATACAAATAATGATGAGTCCTCAGACTCCTTGGAGGTGTCACATAATAATACTAATAACAACAAAATGATACACAAGGATCTACCTAAAATATTTAACCAGAGCATACCCAGAAAACTAACATACAGCAAGCAGATTGAGATAGCTTGGACATGTGGAAAGAATGGGTGAGGAGAGAATTGCTAAACAAGCATTTAAGATGAATGCCTGATGGAAAGCAATTTTGGATATTATTCTCCCACTGCATGCACAGTCTACCCAGAGGTAGACTGTGGATGCAGTGGGAGAATAATATCCAAAATGACTTAGCTAAGATGGGAATCCAAAACTGGAATGAAAGAAGTTGGTACATGCTAAACCTCTAAGGTTCAGTTAGGTGAACCTTAGAGGTTCAGCTAGCTAAAGAAGAATACAACAAATTCCTTCTATAGGACATTAAATTTCCCTCTGAGGGAAATTCATACTTTTACATTATACAATTAATACAAACGTTTACAGAGTACACCAAGTTATCACAGAAAGTATATTGTCTCATCTTAAAATAATTTAATTCCATAATTTTTTTCACACTCATCTAATGATCACAAAAAAAAAAAAAAAAAATGTTCAAGGCAATTTAGTTCGGGTAAAATCAAATATGAAATAAGTTTCAGTTTCCAAATTCTTCTTTACCGAATAATGAAAATATTCACCGTTTTAGATGAATATCGCATATTGGTGAATATCGTTATTTGAAAATTCCAACAACTAATTTGATGACAGGAAACCCCAGAGAAGGAACATGCATTAGGGGAAAAAAGGTATTACATATGGTGACTATAAAATGACTATGTATGTATGTATAGCAAGAAATGGGAATTATCTTTTTCAATTCCTTCGGCATACCAATGAATGAAACCATATCCGCAACATCATATTACCTTCATAAGGCACGTTAACGTTAATCGCATATCAGTTGGGATTAAGTCTAAAGAAAGTATTCAAATAATAGTATTTACTAAGTTCATTTTGTCAATTATGAGACTGAAAATTCATTAAGGTGCTCAAGAATTTAAAACGACATGGTAACAGTGTGAAGTAAGGTCCCGATATACGCCATCCTAATCCTGAGATAGTGAAAACAGTCCGACTTATTAAAATAAAATTACAGAATAAAAAAAAAAAATCGTAAGCTATTATTTCACATGTATATTGAATTAAATATAAATGAAAAAAGTAATCGAATAGTACGAAATATAGTTACATAGTGATGCACAAAACGGCAAGTTGCATGTGATCAATTCAAGATCTCAGGTATGTAAACAGTACACCCTCTTGATCAATCATCAATTTAATCCAAATACCAAAATAATTACTAGTGACTCACCTTTCTACTTATATTTTAATACTGAAAAATCCACGCCCGACCTAGACATCAAAACAAATGAATATATGTTACACCTCTTCTACACCATGTTTGACATAATCACTTCATTCCTAGTTTTAAATATATGTACTCGTATATACGTTATGCACTGAATTGTCATCATCAACACAAATCAGGTATCCAAAACTTTCAGTTCACTCTTTTGACTTTCTCATACGATCTGGGCGCAAACACACAGTTAATCAGATATACTCTAGAACCCATATTAATTGTATTTGTTTAGGAGTAGTGCACCACTAACACAGAATCTAGCATATTAGCGTAGACGTCAGTGTATGTCAAATTAACATGCCTATAAACCTGTCTCAAATCATATATTATGCAACTTAAAAGAAAGAATAATTAATATTATTAATCTTCACCAAAGCTCGCCTGCTTTTGAAACCATGCAAAAGTTTCAGAAGTAATCTAGAAGTTACGAAAATAAGTCCCTATCACCAGCTCCTATTTGTATTGAACTAATACAAATACTAAGGGGTAAGGGATAATTTTCTTTAGAGGGAATTATTCCAGGGTAAAGATATGCGCAATACATCTCTATTACAGAGCAAAGAGTCACATCCTTCAAGAGGTTCCCACGTTTTCACAGAACAGTGCGGATCTAGACTGGAAAGTTGAAAAATATTCCAGAGAAAGGCAATGGCAAACCACCTCTGTAACTAACTTGCCAAGAACATTCCATGAATATGCCAAAAATTAGAAAGTACGATATGGTGCTGGATAGTAAGACCAAAACAAGAAAGGAAAAAACAAGTGATCTTTTCAAAAAGATCAGAGAACTAACAGGGAAGTTTAGTGCCAAGATTACAGTATTGAAAAGTAAACACAAAGGATATCTTACAGAAGCTGCATACGTCAAAGAAAGATGGAAAGGATTATACAGAAGCCCTTTACAGAAAGGACTCCAAAATTACTGAGAAATTTGAAGAGTAGGATTATACACAGGAGCCAATACCACTGGAGAGCGAAGTGAGGTGGGCACTGCAACATATATCCAGTAAGAAAGCACCAGAAGGAGATGGAATACCAATTGAGCTGCTCAAAGCCCTGGGAGAAGAGGCAGTTAAAATTTTAACAGATCTATGTCAGAGAATTTGGAACACAACTACATGGCCTAGGGAATGGAAAAAAATCAGTTTATATGCCTTTCTTGAAGAAAGGCGATGCAAGAGAATGCGAAAATTACAGAGATATAGCACTGATTTCTCATGCAAGTAAAGTCTTACTTAAGATCATTCAGAAAAGACTGGAACCATTCATGAAGAGAGAAATGCCAGATGAACAGGCAGGATTTCGAAAAGGCAGAGCAACAAGAGATCAAATCGCCAATGTGAGATGGATAACAGAAAGAGCACAGGAATATCAAAAGAATGTCTACCTTTGTTTCCTTCACTATAGCAAGGCTTTTGACTCTGCAGATCATGTGAAACTGTGAAATGTGTTAAGAACAATGGGAGTCCCAGAGCATATCATTATCCTTCTGAGGAATCTTTATTATGAAGAAGAAACTATTGTCCCAACAGATATTGGAGAAACTGAGTATTTCACAATAGGTAAAGGGGTGCGACAAGGATGTATTTTATCTCCGTACCTGTTTAACTTGTACAGCGAACACATTTTAAGAATGGCAGGGCTGGAGAAGTCTTCAGTTGGAATTAAAATTAGTGGGAAAAAATATTAATAATTTGAGGTATGTAGATGATACCACCTTGCTAGCAGAATGCAAAGAATATTTGAAGAAACTTATTATGACAGCCTTTGTAGCTCAGTAGAAGTGGCGTTTGCACTCCACGGTGCTTGACCGAATGAAGAAAGGATTTGGTGGTTCAAATCTAGTCACCGACTAGAGGAAATTTTTCTAAGCTTTTTTCGACCGGTTCCTGAGTTAGTCGATCTCTGGCAAGAGCTGGCGGGTTTTTTCTCCCGGAAACTCGGGTTTTTCGTTTCGTAAACTCAAGAAAATCGACCGCCGAACCCATATTTTCAGACATTAAAAATATTGTGTTAGGGTTAGGGACCACGAGATGGCGGTACTAGCTTGCCGCCTTCTTCACTGCAAACCGATGAATCAGTGATAGCCTTGGGCCAGCTATCTCTCTGATTGACTACCAGTGGAGACTGAACTGCCCACTCAGTCTCCAAACGTTAGATAGGCTAAACGGCCTCGCTTACTTCCTATACGGGAACAAATAGGCGTTAGATGATTTTTTTTTATTTTTATTATTATTATGAAGGTTAAAGAAGAAAGTGCTAAATATGGTCTTAAACTTAACCTCAAAAAGACAAAAGTTATGGCAACATTGAACTTAATGATTTTGAAGTAGATGGGGAGAAAATCGAAGCAGTTAACAATTTTTTGTTCCTAGGATCTCGAATTGATAAAGATGGTTATTGTACTGAAGAATTTAGAAGAAGATTATTACTCGGAAAGAAAGCAATAACAAATTTAAGCAAGATCTTTAAAAATCAAGATATTAGCCTCGCAACAAAAATCAGAATCGTGAAAGCAATGGTATTCCCTGCGGTACTGTATGGATGTAAAAGTTGGACCCTGAGAAAGAATGAAAGAACGAAGATAGATGCATTTGAATTATAGGTTTGGAGACGCTTACTAAGAATACCATGAACTGTAAAGCAAACCAATAAATCAGTGATAGACAGAATAAAGCCAGATTGCTCCCTTGAAGCTATGATTATTAAGCAAAAATTGTCATGCTTTGGACATGTTATGCGAGCAAATGACAGTCTGGAGAAGATGATGATGCTTGCTAAAGTTGATGGAAGCAGGAGAAGAGGAAGACCAAGAATTAGATAGGTGGATGGAGTTAAAAACTGGAGTGCGCTTCGAGATTTTGAAAGACATGGTCAGGGACAGATCGGAATGGAGAGTGTATGTTCATGGGGTCGCAAACGACTCGATGGATCATGACAACAACAAACAATACAAATACTGTATAAGAATGATCGGAAACTGCTGTCGAAATAGTGAAGCCGTTAATATAAACTACTAATTAAGGAAAACATTGGGGTGCTTGAGCAGAGTTCATGTCTTTTAGCAGCGCAATCCTACTCAACTCGTACCGAAAGCTAGTATTTTGTGAAGTTTTGGTAATTTTCAAAATGTGTATAGATTCCATGCCAAATATTGTTTGTCCACTTAGAAGAAGAAGAATACAACAATTATTATTACATATGTGCACCTCCATGGACTCCATAGTCTCATTGGGGCAGATCCATTTCAAAAACATTAATTATCAATAGCGGTAATATTTAGCCTTGAAATCATTCGGCGACAAATCACACAACTTATTCTGGCAGTTCTCATTCACCACTCTGCCAGCAAAAAATCGTCTTCGCCTACTTGCTAACCACACTCGTATTCAATTTCCATTGAATAGGAGTGTGTTTTTGATCATCCGGAGATTGGCCATTTCTGGGGTGGCCTCCATTAGGGCAGTGTCAGTGAATGCTTTTCCCTGGAATATGAGGGGTTCTTCTCGGTGGTAGGGTGAGCCTGGCACTGAGTAGAACCACTACTGAGTTACTTGATCGTTCGAGTTACTCGTTGAGTTTAGAGTGATCAGGGGGATCTCTTGATCTAATGATCTGATGTACAGTAATGACATGGAAGAAGTAGGACTAATTCTTGACAAAATTAACCAGATCAGTAATAACAGAGGACTTCAGCTCAATTCTAGCAATACAAAGATAATGGTTCTTAAAGGAAAAACAAACAAAGAAGCTCTTGAGAAACAAATGTACCTTAATGTAGAAAGAATTGAGGTAGTCAGCAAGTTTGAGTACCTGAGATCCATTATTAATGTGAAGAATTGCTGTTCAGAAGATGTCAGAAAAAGATTAGGAATAACTAAAACAACAGTCAGAGACCTGTCTAAAATCTGGAAGGATCGCTCTATCTCCATGGGAACAAAGTTGAGGATTTTGGATGCAGTTGTTTTTTCCAACAGCGACTTATGGATGCGAGACTTGGAACCTAAAAAAGTCAGATAAGAAACGGATATCTGCTTTTGAGATGTGGTGTTGCAGAAGGCTGTTGAGGATATCATATACTGAAAGGTGTACAAATGATTGGGTGTTAGAAAAGATCAGTAGAACTTTAAGGCTCCTTAAGGATATTGACAAAAGAAAGTTAAAATATTTTGGACACAGACAGGATGGAAGAAAGACTTCTCAGAACAGTAATAGAAGGTAAAAGTTCCTGGAAAAAAGAGGAAAGGGTAGACCATCAATGAGATGGATGGATGGTGTGTGTGGAGTGGCTAATCTTCAGAGAGTTGAGGCCGCCAGAAAAGCAAACAACAGGACTATATGGGGAGGCCTGATGTGGCACATCACCGAGCATCGGATGACCAAACGACATCTGCTGATGCCCAGTGAACATAGAGAGGGATCCCTTTGTTTTTGGAGCAGACCCTTTACTTATTTAGTGGTCTGTGAAGAGAACCAACCAGTTCAAATGAAATACAGCTTGCAGGCCAGTAAAACCTTTATCAACTCGACTAATAAAAGGCAAATATATGGACGCTTGGGCAGTCCTCATGTCTTCTAAGTAGTCCAACTAAAGGAACTCGGGGATGCCCGAGGATTGTATTCACATAAGCTCTCGGGTCAACTTATGAAACTTTCACAGTTTCTACAACCATTCAGCTTTGAAAAATGCTGGACTTAATATCCACTTTACCTCGGTAGCTCATACATTGTAGTCACAGAAAAGCTTTATACAGACTTTAACAAGATATTCATTGGAAACTTTATGTCTACTCCTCTTGTGATGCACAAGATGAACTTAGGAATAATGCCAAATGAATAATGCCTTTTCATATAGACTAAACCATATAGTAGTATTCGTGTGGTAGTATTTGTGATGATTTTTGTTGAGCTAAAATTACTGACTCTAATATATACTGAAGTGTAAACTAGAGTGCTTGAATAGAGTCTGATGCAGGCTGTGGCATGACTTCTTCATTGAGCTGTGTACTAGTAAGGGGAAACTTCCTAATATATCATAAGCTTAATATCATATTCTTAATATCCACTTTACCTCGGTAGCTCATACATTGTAGTCACAGAAAAGCTTTATACAGACTTTAACAAGATATTCATTGGAAACTTTATGTCTACTCCTCTTGTGATGCACAAGATGAACTTAGGAATAATGCCAAATGAATAATGCCTTTTCATATAGACTAAACCATATAGTAGTATTCGTGTGGTAGTATTTGTGATGATTTTTGTTGAGCTAAAATTACTGACTCTAATATATACTGAAGTGTAAACTAGAGTGCTTGAATAGAGTCTGATGCAGGCTGTGGCATGACTTCTTCATTGAGCTGTGTACTAGTAAGGGGAAACTTCCTAATATATCATAAGCATATATTTTGGGCCATACATAACGGATTTAGCTCGAATTAACCTAATATAGCCGTATCAACTCTTGGCCAGTGTATCATATCTGGTTACTGCATTTTCCGACCGAAATATGCTATGTGTAGAATAAGAAAATCATATTTTTGTGTCCAGATAAATATGATTTTCGAGACCGGTTAATGACCTGTTTAAAATTTAAAAAAAAAACGTTTGCGATGGTTCCTCGATTCACAGACTCGAATGCCCAACGGAAGCACTCATTGACCAAATCGCAAGTGGTTTGATAGCATTGGGATATGCTAGTGGAGAAACATATTTAGTGTAGGCTGTATATTGTCATTTGTAGTCAAATTACCACACTACTTATTTAAAGGCGGAGGAGATCGTGTTCTAAGATAACAATACCACCTTCCTTTCGATTAAAAACATACAGTAATGTTTATGCGAGTACATTAGTATTCTAACAAACATTCCACTCTCAACGAAGCTAATCAAACTGATTTTAAATATTTTGAAGAGGCCCAAAATTGGGAGAGCCGCCGACCTTCATGTCTTGCTTCGATTATGTATTATTGAAAGAATCGCGATAACCTATTGAATAAACTACAATTGCCTCCCATCTTAATGATTCATGATGCAGAAGTAGTAATATTAAGCAGCGATATAGTGACTATTAGTCTTTGATTTTCTAGGTAATATATCCTGCCTATTAATTTCTTTATATGAAATAAATGTTATTTACCTTGTTTAATCATTTCAACTACAAGTTACAAACGAGCCTGTGTAACTCAATGGATGTGGCGTTTGCAAGCCAGGGCCCTTGACCGCACGAAAGAAGACATCTTGGTTTCGAATCTAGTCAGCGACTAGAAGCAATTTTTTTAAGCCGTTTATTCGACCGGTTCCCCAGTTAGTTGCTAAGCGCGTTTTTCTCCCGGAAACTTAACAAAATCGCGGTAGAACCCATTATATACGAGGGCTAGGGACCACGAAATGGCGGCACTTATTAAACCGGCCCTCTTCATTGCGTGCCGCTTAATTAGTGATATTTCTTGGGCCAGCTAACTCCGTTTGGGTACAAGTGAAGATTAAACTGCCCACTCAGTCTCCAAAAAGTTAAATAGGACTAAAACGGCCTCGCCTACTCCCTATATATGGGAATAAAAAGGCGTTAGCTGATATATATATATATATATATATATATATATATATATATATATATATTTCTACGAGTAACAAAAGCGATTTCAAAGAAATTCTATGTGCATTATACAGTCCAATTTAATGTATTAAGACAATTTAGCAAATATAAGTTTAAGTGATCATCAAGACTTCGCAGTTAGCTACCATCAGTCACATAGGGAACATACATGTTTTATACAGCCATATCCCAATGTATTGGATAGAAGCATGTGGAGTAGACTGTGTTGTGCAAGTTCTCCTGAAACAAATGAACGGACATTTTTAAATGACTGTAATATATTTCATAATTTTGATCAGATCAAATTGTATAATCTGTCCTTTAGAATTCCAATATGTTCTAATATTTTTTATGGAATAGGAAGTATGGGGGGATTAAGAATGACAAAGTATGAGAATGACAGAAGTGAATATGTGCATGGAATAAATAGTGCAGAAATAGATACACACATATTGCTGAGTGATATACTAAAGAATGTGAGAGAGGTTCAGGAACAAAAACAAGCATCAGTGGGAGTAAACGATGTCAAGTTAAGAAGAAGCAAAAAAGATGTTGTGCTGTATGGGAATTCTATAATTAAGGGTGTGAAGGATGGTAGAGTAATTAAAGCGTGTTATCCAGGGTCAAAGATTAAGGATATAACTAGTGCTGTGAAATTGCAGAAAGATAGAGTGAGTGAGATTATTGCAGTTATAGGAACGAATGATCTACGTAGCGAAAGATTTTCTGTAAGACGGGATTTGAAGAATTTAATGATTGCAATGAATGCAAAGAGTGAGAGTGGAAAGATCATGAGTGTGCTACCACGATTTGATTGTGATGAAATGAATAGAAGAGCAATTATAGTAAATGGAATGGTGTCCAGATTGTGTAAAAGGTTTTGCAAAGAAATGAAACTGAATATTCATTTTATGAATGTCTGGGATGAGTTTGATAAAAGGAAGGAGTATTTTAAGAGAGATGGTTTGCACTTAAATGGATTAGGAGCTTGGCATTTAGAACATTTATTGATAAAGGACAGAGTAAAGGGTTATAAACAGGGAAATGGGATTTGCTAGGGAGGCAGGTGATAGAGTTATCTGTAAATAGTACTAAGGTCATTAATCGCTGTGAAACTGGGATTAATTGTTCGCAGAATGTTAACAGTAGACAGAGTGGGGTAATTCGCACACAAGGATATTATGGGAGGAAGGGAGTATTGCAGTTTATGTATACCAATGCTCGAAGTATTAGGAATAAGTATGAAGAATTTTTGTCATTACTTAGTACAACATGGCCAAAAATTATAGGAATTAGCGAAACTTGGTTAACCAAGAATGATATAGTTATTGGGATTGAATGTAAGGGGTACAGTATTTTCAGGCAGGACAGAGATGACAGAATGGGGGGAGGGGTTTTATTAATGGTAGACGAAACATTAAAACCAAAAAAGATAGAAGTACCTCACTGTGACAGGTATGTAGAGGGCAGTTCATTAGAGGCTGTTTGGTGTGAGATAGAGATTAACAAGGCGAAATATGTAATTGGTTGTTGCTATAATCCAAGGGGAATAAGGGAGAATGTAGATAGCATGTATTGGCAAATTAGCACGATGAGTAAAGGTCAAGTAATTATTATGGGGGATTTTAACTTTGGGGACATAGATTGAGGGAAGGAATGGTCACAAGGAACAAAGGACATGGAGTTTATACAATTGTTAAGAGATAATTACCTGAGACAGCATGTGATGAAAGGGACAAGAGATTCTAGAGTGTGAGATCTGGTCATAACATCGGAGAACATATCAATAAGTAATTTAGTTACAATGTCTCCACTTGGGGAAAGCGATCATGTGGTCTTGACCTGGGAGATTGAAAGACGTACTGAATATTCTATTAAGAATAGGTATATGTGGAATTACAAGGCTGGTGAATATGGCAAGCTGAGAAGTCAGCTTTCAGCTGTATTATGGCATGAGAAATTCAAGGGGAGAGATGTTGATGGTGCGTGGGAGATTCTCAAGGAGTATTTGAAGAAAGCTGTATCAGACTGTATTCCCAGAGTCAGAAGGACAAATCAAGTAGGAGTAAAATGGATGACTAATACTATTAAACAAGAGTTGCAGATAAAGAAAAGGTTGTGGAAGACATATAAAGAAAAAGGTGATAAACGTTCCAATGAGCAATATAAGGTACAGGCAAAGAGAGTAACCTGTATGGTGAGGAAAGCCAAAGCTAATTATGAGAGGAAGCTAGCTGATGAATCCAAAAGAAATCCCAAAGAGTTCTTTCGCTATGTGGCTAGTAAAAGGAAGAATATCCATGGAATGATTACTTTAAAAAGTGTTGATGGTAAGGAAATTACTGAAGCTAATCAAATAATTGAGTTGCTTAGTGATCATTTCGCAAAAGTGTACCATCTTCGTAGTGATAGTGCAGTGTCAGATGTGCCTTTGACTGATGAGAGTATAGAGATAGATGAAATTGAGGTGCTTAATATATTAAAGAACCTTAATGCTAACACTGCCATTGGGTTAGATGGCATATCGGCCCATGTGTTACGAGAATGTGCAAGAGAATTAGCAACTCCTCTAACCAGGATGTTTAATTTAAGCCTCAGTTCTGGTAAAGTGCCAATAGAGTGGAAAGAGGGGAAAATAGTTCCATTGCACAAGGGAGGCTCTAAGACTGATGTTGCAAATTATAGACCAATCAATATATCTGGAGTGGTGGTTAAGATTTTGGAGAAATTAGTTAAAATTAGAATTCAGGACTGGGTGGACAGCAATATGATACTTTATACGGGGCAACATGGTTTTGTGAAAGGTAGGTCTTGCCTAAGTAATTTGCTTACGTTCTATAATAAAGTAACAGTGGAGTTGGATAAAGGAAATCCTTACTCAGTGATACTGCTTGACTTTGCAAAGGCTTTTGACAGGATTCCACATGGAACTCTGTTACATAAATTAGAGCAAATGGGTTTGGATCCGAAGATGGTGATTTGGATTAAAGGATGGCTGGCGGACAGATATCAAAGAGTGGTTTACGGAAGAGCTGAGTCCAGGAAAAGGCAAGTGACTAGTGGTGTACCTCAGGGCTCAGTTCTTGGTCCTCTATTGTTTAATTTGTACATCAATGATATTGGAAATACCTTGAATGGAAATATCCACTTGTTTGCTGATGATGCAAAATTGGGAAGAGCGATAATCAATTCAAATGATGTGGATATTTTACAGGATGACTTAAATAGGCTGACGCTATGTACTGAAGTAAATGGCTGTCAGTTCAACGTGGCTAACTGTAAGGTGATGCACTTCGGGAGGATGACATCGCATGCTGTTTACTATATTAACGGAACTGAACTGCAGGAAGTTGATGAGACAAGAGACTTGGGAGTTATTGTGGACAGAGAACTTACGTTTAAAGGGCATATTGCTAAGATTGCCAAAACATCACATCAAATTACATAGTTGTTGAGGAACACACTATCAAGCAGGGATAGGGAAGTTATTATTCCACTCTATAAGGCATTAATAAGGCCTCATTTGGACTATTGTGCACAGATCTGGTCGCCAGGATTTCTTGGTGATGCGGAAGTGGTAGAGAGGATTCAGAGGCGGGTTACAAAGATTGTTGCAGGTCTGTGGGATGTTCCCTATGAGGATAGATTGATGATCTGTGGGCTCCAAAAACTAGCTGATAGACGTAGGAGAGGAGATATGATAGAGGTATTTAAATTGTTAAAGGGATTTTACAGGATTGATACTGATGATATTCTTAAGACCAATGCAGGATGTGAGAGAACGAGGGGCCATCCCCGGAGATTGTGTAAGAGTGTGGTTAACAAGGGTGTTAGGACTAGATTTTTTACTTTGAGGGTTGTGAATGGGTGGAATGCTTTGCCAGAACTGGTTGTGAATGCTTCAACGGTGAATGAATTTAAGGAGAGGTATGACAGGTATTGTGTAAATAATGGTTAGTGTGTCAATGTCGGGTCTCCTGCGATGAGTCTTTTGACTCCATGGAGACACCGTTAAAATAATAATAATAATAATAATAATAATAATAATAATAATAATAATAATAATAATAATAATAATAATATATGCAAACTTTTGGTTTTTATGATTTTATAGTTTCGTCTTAGGATTTTAATTGCAATCATATGATCTCAGCGATATAATTTTATACTTTTATATACGTGTATATAAATATAGACAATAATATATGCCGTTAAGGGAAGGGATGGTGAAATGAGGATACTTATTTGCTTGTCGTCACCAACTGCTGTTTAAAATTACAGATGGTCCCAGGTCAGTTATCTCTTCATAACTAATAGTCGTGGAGATTTACTCCCTATTGTCTCCTATGAGAAATAAATGACATTAGCAGATTTATTATATATATATATATATATATATTTTTTTTTAGCTGATATATATCTATATCTATATATATATATATATATATATATATATATATATATTTTTTTTTTTAGCTGATATATATCTATATATATATATATATATATATATATATATATATATATATATATATATATATATATATATATATATATATATATATATATATATATATATATATATATATATATATATATATATATATATATATATATATATATATATATATGTATGTATGTATGTATATATGTATATATAATATGTTAAAGATACCAAGCTATTTTAAACCTGGTTTTACTCGAATATATATAGTAATAATTTATTATTATATATATATATATATATAATTCCCAGGTGTATACAAGATTACTTGTGAATGCGGAAAGCCTTACTATGGACAGACAGAAAAATCTATCTTACTACGTCTCGAAGAGCATCAGAGAGACATTGCCTATAAGAGAACCAGAGCTACTGCTCTGTCGGGCCATGTCCTGCTTTCAATAAACACGAACAACGAAGGCCACCAACATGAAATAGATTGGACATTGACTTCAAACCTACACATCAGCCATGATGAAATAGAGCGCCGCATTGTAGAGTCAAGGGAAATCACCTTAGACCCTTTTCATTTGAATAATAATCTTAGCTATAATTTGGCAGACTCTTTCAACTCTACTATTAGATACTGGAGATCGCGTGATTCCACACACGCACAGGTGTACAACAATAGAACTTTAACTCGGACTGTAGTTCAAGCTCATAACTGTAATTTACAGTCGAATATTATGGCTTTATAGTTGTATAGCTTTAGAGTGTGTCAATGTTAATTTAAGTGTCTTTTATTGTCTTTCTATGTTCTTATCGCCTGAAGAAGTCATTTTTGACGAAACATGTTGCGTTTTTTTCAAATAAATGTCATTGTGTTATAATTCTCGGGTTTAAGTCAGTTAATTTAAAAAATGAATATATATATATATATATATATATATATATATATATATATATATATATATATATAATGATGATTATCACACACAAACACACACATATATATAATATATGTGATAATCAGCATGTATATTTCACCCACTGCAGGGTGCAGTCCTCTTCCTGGTTTTACTCCAATATATATAGTAATAATTTATTATTATATATATATATATAATGCTGATTATCACACACAAACACACACATATATATAATATATGTGATAATCAGCACGTATATTTCACCCACTACAGGGTGCAGTCCTCTTCCATCCAGTGTATATAGTAGAAAGGAACAGGAACATGAAATTTTGCATAGTTATGAACCTAATACTAGCAGAAGTAAATTTGTGGGGTATGTAGGGGGGGGGGGATTAAGGTGGATCACGTTTTGACCAGAAATTTATATATATATATATATATATATATGTGTGTGTGTGTGTGTGTGTGTGTGTGTAGAAAGTATTTTACCTTGGGTATAATAAATGTTAAAGATACCAAGCTATTTTAAACCTGGTTTTAAATATCAAAATGGTTTAAAATACCAAGCTATTTTAAACTATTTCCCAAGTAAGCAAACAGACAAATAAGTCAAGTTTGCGCCTGCAAGTAATGTAAGTCTAGCTGACCCTGCAGGTAGTGCAAGACCAAATGTTAAAGATACCAAGCTATTTTAAAACCTGGTTTTACTCCATTTCCCAAGTAAGCAAACAGACAAATAAGTCAAGTTTGCGCCTGCACGTTAACATTTATTATACCCAAGGTAAAATACTTTCTACATTTATATCTCCTCCTGAGATTTTTATTTAATAAGGTTAAAACACCTTATGGTAACTTGTTCTGGTATAATACTTATAAGCTCTGTATTACTAAAATCTTGGTATTTCTAGCCTGGCTCCCACTGATGAGACCTCAATAAAGGTCGAAACCGGTCTGGGTAGTGGCCCCTTACCTTTAATACAAAGCATCATACATCTCCTCCAGGAGATGTGCTTTGCATTATGGGTAAATATTAAGATTAGTGATCAGAGCTTATTCTACTTTTACCATGAGTTACCTTGGTCTTGCACTACCTGCAGGATCAGGTAGACTTACATTACGTGCAGGTGCAAACTTGACTTATTTGTCTGTTTGCTTACTTGGAAAATGGAGTAAAACCAGATTTAAAATAGCTTGGTATCTTTAACATATATATATATATATATATATATATATTTTTTTTTTTTTTTAAAAGTAGATTTAATGACTTAAAAACCGAGATTACTTATGAAGATTTAATAAGAATAATACAACTAGTTTCGGCTTATAATAGCCTTCATCAGGTATTCTTAAAGGAATAGAACAGTAATAAACATTGAAGTAGCTAAAAACTTGAAAATACAGGTAAAAAATCGCCAAACATAATTGATACCTAAAAAACGTTGTATTTTTTCAAGTTGTTCTAACAGGCGTGCCATTGTTTATTGCAAGTGTGCATGCAGGCTCACGTGAACGCCAATATTGAATAACTGCAGCATGGCTATCTGGGATGTTATAACTCAAATTGTTGTTTAAGTGGACAGGATTCAGAAGGATTTCCCTTGATTCTATAATTTTTCTCTCAAACTCATCATCACAGCGAAAAATATTTTCTGATCTATCCCAGCAAACGGAGTGGCTTTGTTGATCATGATTAGGATTATTTGAAAAAAGAACATGACTGGATAACGCAGTTGCATGTGATCTTTTGTAAGAGATGTCTCATTTATGCTCTTCTATACGTTGCTCAACAGATTTGTTAGTTTGTCCAAAATAACGGATATTTTGGACAAACATATAATCACACACACACACATATATATATATACAATTTATATATATATATATATATAATATGCAATTTTTCTCTCCAATTCGTCATGGCAACGGAAAATGTTGTTAGATCTATCCCAAAGGATTGTATGACTATGGTTTTCATCATCCGAATCGGCCAAAAAAAGGATATGGCCGGATAAAGCACTGGCACGTGTTCTCTTGTAAGTAATGTTCCTTCTGTGCTCCTCCATACGCAATTCTATAGACTTATCCGTTCAGATAAGTAAAGAATGTCGCAGTCACACCATATCTTGTATATTGTGGGATAATTTAGATTGTGATGGCTAGGCTTTGGACGGCTCACTAGAGAGCGGATCTTAGGAAGTGGATTAAATAAAGTTCTAATGTTATATTTTTTGAGAACCTTGGATAATTGTTGAGAAACTGAGCTTATGTATGGTATAGATATATTGCTTTTAACATTATTCATTTGTTTAGTATGGCAATTAGGAGGATTAAAAAGGAATTTTTTATTAATTTTTTGAGAATAACCATTCAGTCTGAAAGTAGATCTAAGAAAATTGATTTCTTTAAGAAATACATCTGGGTCGTCAAGAAGAGAGCGAGCTCTGTGTCCCAAATTAGAAATAATTTTAAGTTTCTGAGGGGGCAAATGATGAGACTATCAGTGGCGTAGCTAGGGGGGTGCAGAGGGGGAAGTCCTCCCCGGGCGGCACTTTGAACCTTTTTGAGCTTTTGCAGTTAATTGTAAAATACAGTCTCGAGAAGTCAGTTCAAAATATTGCAATACTACTGCGAATTTTCCTCGCAATTTCTGTAAGTGTTGCTAGTTGTGAGAGGAGTTTTTCTAAATAAAATTTGATTAAGAATTACCAACATTACTATGAAATAGACTTCGCCAATATCATCGACGATTTTGCTAACAGAAAAGCAAGAAAAATACATTTTAAATTACATTTAAAATTAAATTTAAAAATACATTTAAAAATACATTTACAATTAAAGTTTTACTTCAAAAATAAACATAGTGTTTTAATTATAATGAAGAGCCAAAGGCTTCAATTCGGCGACATGAACTTATTTAAGTTCCTCTGCTTGCATTACCTTCAAGGGCCAGGTGCTGCACTATCCAGGTATTTGCTTACGCTTGGAATCGCCGAACTTTATATAGTTTCTGTTTTCGGCATGAAACTCTTTGAGTTTCTTATTCGGCTAAGAAACAATATGGGATATAATATCTCTTAACTTAAATAGTGTTTTAATTTATTTCCCTATACGTCGTTTTGACCTTTTGTAGTATTTTTGGTGTGTATTGAGAGGGGGGGCAAACTCAGGGACCGCAGCTCTAGCTACATCACTGCTGACTATGGAGATATCTATTGGTGTGTGTAGGTTTTCTGTACATCGAAATTTTAAGTTTTTCAGAAGAACGGTCAGTTTCACGTCCAGGAAGGACAGGGAACCATTAGGGTAGATATATACATTGCTTGGAAAGAAGTAAACGGACATATCCATGGGCAGGGTGCATCGTGCCATTTAACGCATCACGTTACGTGGCAAGATGTTTGTAAATTAGAGGAATATGATACTCCCAAGACAATGCAGCTGTGTCCAGTTGAAATGACTGAGAGAAGGAAACTGACAGAATTTGAAACAACCGTTTTGATAGGATGCCATGTTGAATGCCTATCTATTTTGCAAATCTGGTCATCCGAGGTCAACAATCAATGATACCATACTGAGATGGAAGAGCAGGGAGTCAACTGCTATCTGCAGTGGACGACCAACTACACTCACCGAACGTGAATGTCGGGTGCTATGAATAATATGGAAAAACTGCCATTCGTAGGGAGGTACATGAAACGCGGAATACAGGCATCGACTGGAAGACGAATCTGCACAAAAACATTCAGCACCGAGGCTCACAATATTTGTTTTCATGGTAGGACTGTAATATGCAAGCCCTCACATGTAGCGTCGCCTTCAGTGATGCAAATGACATGTTCAGTGGGACGTTGAAGTTTGGAAAGCTGTGTTACAGAGCTAGAAATCACTCTAAACTCTCTACCGAGCAGATGAACGGGTTTGGGTGTGGCGGATGCCTGGTGAACATCCCTTACCAGAGTGTCAACCCCAATTATAAAATTCAGAGGTGGCGGTATGATGGTATCATCCTGTTTTGGCTGACCACTGTTTGTGTGTGCCACGAACATTGAACTCCAACAGGTATCTGAACATTCTGGACAATGTAGTTCTTCGTATTTTGTGGCATTTCTATGAAAGCGACCATTGTCTCTTTCATCAAGACAATGCACCATGCCATAAGGCTGCTCTGTAACTGCGTGGTTTGTGGATATTATTATTATTATTTGAGACCTCCAAGGAGCCAAAGACCTCATCGAGGATGGGCGCCTCTTCTACAACTCTCCGTCTCCACCATTCAATTCACCAACAGACCTCAACTACACCAACGCCATCTATCACCGACCACAACTTCCAGAAACAATCACAAACGTCCATGCTCACGGCTGGATTCGAACCTGCAGCCTTTTGACTGGTTCTTTGACTTGTGACTGGCGGACACAAGCTAACCACTCGGACAGCCAGGCTGGCTTATGAACGTCACCGAGCTTGAATGGCCTCCACAGGGCCCTGATCTCCACCCTATTGAATATCTGTGGGATGAACTGGAGCACCAAGCGATATCAAGGGACGTCCGTCCGTAACAATCCAGGACCTCATTGCATGGCTAAAAGAAGAATGGGTCAAAAATTTCCAGTGATCGATATCGCACGTAGAAGGTATATCCGTAGAATTGCTGCGGTCACAGTAGCAGGTGGTCCGTTGATTTCTTTCCAAGCAATGCATAATGTATAAGAATGAAGAAATCATTTTGCCTCCTTAAAAGGCTCTGATACGATCGCAAAGATTGCTGTGTGCATCTATGTAGATTCCTGCATTCCGATGGGATAAAAATTTTCTGTGAATGCTATAGTGAGGAGTTACAAAGATGAAATCTGGATTCTGGATTGTAGATTATCAGGACGATGTGTGTGTGTGTGTGTGTGTGTGTGTGTGTGTGTGTGTGTGTGTGTGTGTGTGTGTGTGTGTGTGTGTGTGTGTGTGTGTGTGTGCGTGCACTGCAAAACAGAAGAAAGAGAGGAGAGAGGTGATATGAGATAGAGGTCGGCTACCTTCTGAATAGAATGTTATAAGATATTGGTAATAATAGTTTTATTATTACCAATATCTAGTTGATAATAGTTTTCCTACATGGAACGGGGACCATCCATGGAAGTTATGTTTATGTGTAGTTAAGAACTTTCTAGGGGTGGGCTTGATTTTTCTCTTACAGAGCAGCGATTGAGTGAGTGAGTAGAATAGTTTGCACATTGAAATGGTGTCAGTTCAGTGCATCTAGCGTTAATTATAAGATAAGAAAATGTATGACCGCCGATGTGGATGGTGTATGGCTTCCCTCGATGAGTTCTTAACTCCCTGGAGGTCTCTAATAGTGATGGCGATGATGGTAATGATAATGCATAATTATCGCCTCCCCTGTACTAAACTTGTAAATTAACAAATAGAGCTTGTGTAGCTCAGTGGATGTGGCGTTTGCACACCACCGCGCTAGGCCGCACGAAGGAAGTCTTGGTTTCGAGTCTAGTCGGCGACTAGAGGAAATTTTTCTAAGCCTTTTTTCGACCGGTTCCTGAGTTAGTCGATCTCTGGCACGGGCAAGCAGGTTTTTCCTCCCGGAAACTCGGGTTTTTCGTCCTGTAAACTCAAGAAAATCGACCGTAGAACCCACATTATTTCAGACATTAAATACATTAAATGTTAGGGTTAGAGACCACGAGATGGCGGCACATTTGAGCCGTCTCTCTTCACTGCGTACTGCTTAATTAGTGATAGCCTTGGGCCATCTGTCTCTGATTGGGTACCAGTGGAGATTGAACTGCCCACTCAGTCTCCAAAAGTTAGATAGGGCTAAATGGCCTCGCCTACTCCCGTATATACGGGAATAAAAAGGCGTTAGCTGATTTTTTTTTTTAAACTCTTCTAATATATTGCATAATAATTGAAGTTATTATTGAAATATTATTTCGCATCTCTTTCCCATTTACAGCACTCTATTCCATAATTTAAAACCAAACCACATGAGTATAGAACGCTTTGGCATCACGACAGTTGCCAATGGCGCTAGTGACAGAATATTTTACCAATTATAGAAATTGTCACTCTATAAAAGGTGCATAGCTAAGAATTTGCCACTTGCGCTAAAAGGTTAGCTACGTCACTGCACTTAACCATTTACTTGATGACGGGATTATTCTAACATGAAAATCTGTTTTGAATATTTTTTTTAAGCTTATCATATTTTTTTATGTAGTTTTGAAAATAGCGTATTAATTTAATTTCATAGGAGTGTCATTTGTTAGAGCACATAACTACTCTGGAACCAATTAGTAAATCAGTTTCATACAGATTACAAAGTAGACTCTCTGCGTCCTATTAAAGGTGTTGATTCACGTAATATACCAGATAATCTATCTCTATTTTCCATATATAATCTGCTAATAAATCAAGGATTGATGAAAACTGGATTAGATTAAGTTTGAACCGCGATTTTTTTCTCTTTAATTTTGTGGAAACTGTCATTTATATAATGGAAGCATTGCATAATAATGGAACTCCGCCCCCTCTCTTTCTCCGCGAATTGTTATTTTCATAGTACACACATTTTATGGATATGCTTGTGAATTTATTAAATAATTTTGCTTTTCTTTTAATCCCTCAAGTGGTACCTGATTCAGTTTTGCCACTCTCTGAATCACAGTAAAAATAAAACAAAAAATAATTAATTAATTAAAAAATCGAAATTTTACTTCATTAAAAAAAAGGCTACATAATGCTTACACATTTCTTTTATTCGTGAAAGGCTATTTTCCTAGATCTTGATACGCTTGCTTCGTTTCGCCTCCCCCCCCTGCCCTACCATCCAAGATATGCCTCTGCTAAGAAGGCATTAGCAGAATAAATATGCTGAACTGCAATAGAAATGAACAATAGAATATTATGTAATTCTCTCTATATAAATAAAAACAAATTTACTAACGCATTTTATTCTCTTATAGACTTTTATATTATCTACAAAATTTAAATAAACAAATAATAAGGGGGGAAAACGAGAGTATTTTTTGTTATGTATATTGCCATAATTTAAAAATAAAAACTTGTACATAAACTAAAATTGACAATTGTCTAAAATTGAGGTTACTGATTTTTGCTTTTATATCAAATAGCAAACGCTAAAAATATATCCAATGATAAGAGCTTCAAAAATGAAAAATTATATCACCGAAAAAGATAGTTCTATTTTACGACGAAAAATGAGCATTACTAATTATTAATGATTATTTATGACATAAAACAAACCAAAACCGATAACGAGTTTTATAGTAACGATTAGAACTATAAAATTCAATTGTAACCTGGCAATTGACCAAGATTCATTTGCTAACAAGATCGACCAGCTGTATTGGTAACTTCCATAATGCTAAGCCTAGAGAAGAAAACACATTGAAGTCACAGATTATAACTTTTTCTATACAATTCCACCCGAATCAAGAGTTAATCGATCAGGCACGCAGAAAAGTATAATTTATCCCGAAGAAAATCAGCGGTTTAGTCTCTTAACCCTGCACAATTGACCATAAGACACTCATTCATAATACATACAAAAATACACTGGTGAGAATTAGAAATTAGGTATTTCATCTATCATGATCCAGAAATTCACTGAACTATAGAATCATTAAAGCTGGTAAGTAGTTGCCTACTAAAAAGTTAGAGCTAAAACAGTGTTATCAACTTCCTTTGAAGGGTAAAGATAAGCACATTAGAGAAATAATATGTTTATGATCATGGGCTGCTCGTGCATAATCACTGCGGAACTGCAGCAACCCCAATTTTTCTCGATATATAAATATATTTATTAATTTATTTATATTTGCTTGTAATATTTAATTTTATTATCAACAATCCTATACAATTCTCTTATTTTGTATAAAAAAAAATAATAAAAATCCATCTTGTGGCACTTAGGAGGGCGAAGGACGCTAGCAGCACTGTGTTTGCCACAGTGTCATATTGCTAGTACTGTATTTGCTACGCGCGCAAACATATGCAATTCATAGTGAGATGCGAGCTACTAGCGTAATGCGGCACTGTCCGTTGCGCAGTTCCACTGTTGTTTATATGCAGTTTGCGCCAGTAGTAGAGTGTTCGTAGTGCTTATCGTGTTTACTCCGTCTCTTTAAATATTTGGACATTACAATTAAAGGATTTAATTGTAATGTCCATTCCTTTAATTAAAATTAAAAGAATGAATTTTATTTTGAAGTAATTTTGAATTATACCGAACTATAATTTTATCGATAATAAATATTATTTTTTCATGTTTAATTTTTTTTTTTAATTTTTACCATAATTTTAATATTTTATCCAAACAAATACACATTAACATTAACATTTCTGGCTAGATGGGTGAAGCAAAATTGCTTTTCATATTCCCCTTTGTCTTGTAATGAAAGAACTTTGAATGGAGTGTTTCTGAGCTATATGCTTGCCCATTGAGGGCAGTGAAGTTAGCTGTGTTCAGCTGAACTTCAGATAGACTTTGGTCTTTTATATTTGAATCTTTCTGCTTCATTATATTCCGAGGCTTCCTTGATTAACAGGTTTGGAAGAAGTTAATATCCCTTATATCTCTTCCCTAGGAGAAGGGAAGAGATATAAGGGATATTAACTTCTCTATGGATCTGGGTGTTTCTTATAAACCAAGGGGCATCCATAATCACCCTCAGGCACTTATTCTGAAATCTCTGAAGTTTTAGAATGTTTGAATTTGCGGTGTGGCTCCATGCTGGGAATGAGTAAGTGATGACCGGTCGAATTACCATCTTATAAATTGTTAATTTTGTTTGCGTGTCCAGTTTGCTTTGTCTGTTCATCATAGGGTACAGCTCTGCTAAGAGCTGTATAGCTGTATATATAGCTGTAACAATATAGTTGAGCGTTTCTGGGGGTTAACTTGGATCCTCCAGTCTGCCATTCCCTTTTCTAAAATGTGTATGCTGGTTTGGAGCCTTTTAGTTGCCAGTTTTGGGCTCAGTGATCTTGCCATCTCAGTGCAGTATCATCTGCATATAATGCAGTGAAAGTTGTTTTGGGGTTCAGAGGGAATGTCCGCTACATAGATTGAGAACAGGAGAGGTGCCAGAGGAGATCGCTGAGGTACGCCAGCCGAGATCCTGCGTCTGGTGGAAACCGTTTCGCCGACTCTGACCTGCATATATCTGTCTTTCAGGTAAGAATGTATTATTTTTATTAACTTGACTGGCAAGTTAAATTTTATCAGTTTGTAGAGAATGCCTTGATGCCATACTTTGTCAAACGCCTTCTCTGCGTCGATGAAGATGGCAGCTGTATTGAGTTTTTAACCACATAAATTTTTCTCAAATATGTGAGCCTCCTTGTTCTTCTTGTTTACTTTTTTATTTTTTTAAAAAAATTAAAAAAAAAAATTAATTTTTTGAAATATATTAACCGAAAAACTCATACGATAACCTAACAAAGTGATTTTATGAAATAAAATATTATAGTTACTGTTACTACCATTTTACAAATAAGAATTCACTTTTGGTAATCGCATATAAATAAATAGGACTATAAAATAATGCCACCCTCGATTGGTACCGTTGATTATCACTTGAAGTATAAAAACAAAAGAGAAATATAATGTATTTCAATATTATTGTGTTTAGATAATATTCATTTATAATTTATAGATTGTCATCATCATCATCAAATTCCTGACATGTACCCTCAAGGGGTGTACAGGATATGATAGTATTACATGAAAAAAATTACATCATTATTAATTTCCTATCTACAATTTTTATCCAAATCAGTCTGTTACTTGTCAAAACTCCAACATTATCAGATCTTATATTCTATCGTCTAAAGCACTTTGTACCGTATCAATCCACCTATATCTTGGTCTTCCTCTGGGTCTTTTTGCTGCCAACCTGGCAGAGAACACTTGTTTTGCTAATCTTTCCTCGCCCATTCTGTTTAAGTGACCATACCACCTGAGATTAGCTCTGCTAACACATTCCTGGATGCTGACAATGTCAAGTTCTTTCCTAATATCCTCGTTTTTAATATGATATTGCCATTGATGCCATCTGTTCACGCCTATAATCTTTCTCAGGACTCTCATATCTGTGGTCTCTAGTCTTTGGTCAAGTGTTTTATTTCTGACCCAGCTCTCAGATCCATAAGTTAAAACTGGTTTGAACACTGCCTTGTATACAACTAATTTAGTGTTCCGACTAATTTCTCTCTTATTCCATATGAATTTATTCAATTGATTTCCCACCATACCAGCTTTGCTGATTCTCTATTTCTATATTAAATTTACCATTTTCACTAAAAATCGTGCCTAAGTAGCTGAAATGTTTTACTTGTTCCTCAGGTTCTCCATTCACAACACAGTTGACATGTTCAATGATTCTGCCTATTTTCATTGTCTTTGTCTTTTTATTGCTGACCTTCATATCATATCTATTACAACAGCTATTCAATTTAGTCAGAGAATCTTGCAGACTTGTAGCAGATTTATTTAGAAGTATAACATCGTCTGAATAAAGCAAAGAGCTGACATTAACATCTCCAATTTTGATATCATGTTAAATACCACTTTCCTTCATAATGTGATCCATATAGATAATGAATAACAGAGGGGATAATGTACATCCTTGTCTCACACCAGATTTAACATTAAACCATCTTCCTGTACTTCAATTCTAACTGCGGACTTACAACTCAAATAAAGACTAAGTATTGCTTGATATAATGCCCCATTGGCACCATATAACTGCAGCGTATTGAATAGCTTCTCCCTTGGCACCTTGTCATATGCTTTTTCCAAATCGACAAAACTTAAATACAGATCTTTGTTATATTCCAATGCTTTCTCGACTGTTTGTCGTAAAGTGAAGATCTGATCCTGACAGTCTCTATTTGGCCTGAATCCAGTTTGTTCTTCACCAAGCTTTTCTTCCACAATTCTTCTCAACCGTTTCTCAAGTATACTTGCATAGATCTTGCCAGGAACACTCAGTAGGGAAATACCTCTGTAATTCTCACATTCAGTTTTGTTTCCCTTTTTATATATGGGTACTATGAGAGCTTTATTCCAAACATCTGGAATTCGTCCCTCTGTCCAAGAGGCATGTGGTAGAATATCATCTACTCCTACTGCCTTCCCACATTTCAAGCCTTTGATGGCTTTTTCTACTTCAAGTATGGATATGTATTCCTGACTGCATGCCTGGTCAGTGTTTTTATCACTGTGCTGTCATCACTGCTTGTTTCATTTAGCAGTTTTCCAAAGTAATTACTCCATAATAAGCGCCTCCGTAGCGCAATTGGAAGAACGACGGTACATTGCGCCCTTCGATTGGAATAGGCCTAAGTTCGATTCTCGTCGCGACGGGAGGAATCTTTATCTGGTCGATTTCAATCGATGGTGAGTTAGCCGATCTCATACGGAGGTAGCAGGGTTTTTTCTCCCGGAAACTCGGGTTTTTCATCCCGCATACATACAAATCGGCCCTTCAGAACACACGCAATTTACAGACAAAAATTACTAGTTGTGGTGGTGTTGGAGGTGGGCGGTAGATGGAGTTGATTCGTAGTAGAAATAAGGTGTAGAGACAGTTGAAGATGTCCTCCCGCGATGAGTCTTCGGACTCCTTGGAGGTATCAGGAATAATAATAATAATAATAATACTTCAATGTTATCTTTTTCTCCCGTTTTCATGTCACCTTTATCATCTCTAATTCCTTTTACAGTACTCTTTTCTCCATTCTTTAGCTTCTTCAACAACCTCCCGAATATTTTGCCACCATCTTGATATTTATTTTCTATATTCTTGCCAAAGTCCTCCCATGACTCTTGTTTAGCTAGTTTTACACAGTATTTAGCATTCTTACATTTGTCTATATTCTCTAAGAGCACAAGCTGACTTATTTGACAGGAACTTTTCATATCCTTTCTTCTTTTCCTTCACTGCCTCTTTAACTTTCTGTGTCCACCAGGGAGTTCTGATTTTTTTATCCTTACAGACAACCTCACCACATGCCTCTCTGGCAGAATCAATCAATGTTTTCTTCAGAATTTGTCACTGAATCTCCAAGGTTTTATTCCTGTTCTCAAACTCTTTCATTTTTTCTTCAATAATTTTTGTGTATTTTAGTCTACAGTTCACATCTGAGAGCTGCTCAACTTTTATTCGCTTTAAAACTTTCTTACATGTTATTCTTTTCAATATGAAATTCAATTTTATCCTGCTCAAGACCAAATAGTGACCACTTCCAATTTCAAATCCTCTGTACACTCTGGTGTCCTGCACCAGGGAGAAAACATCACTATCAACAATAACATAGTCAATGAGACTTTTCTTATTCTTTGCCTCTTCTCTCCATGTGAATTTGTGCACATTTTTATGTTGGAGCATGGTGTTAGTAGTAACCAGTCCATGTCCTGAGCAGAAATCCAACAGATATTTGCCATTATTATTAGCTTTGCTCTTTTCTCCAAATTTTCCCAAAATATTTTTGTATGTCTCACAATCATTTCCTACTCTACTATTTAGATCCCCAACAAGGACCAACTTTTCCTTTTTCACTGTGTCAGTTGCTTTTTCTAAAGCCTCAAAAAATTCCTCCACTTCTACCTTAGTAAAACCTTCTATGGGACCATAGGCACAAATCAGTCTCATTGTCCAGTTCCCCATTCTCATATTTGCCCACATTACTCTACTTGAGATTGCCTGCTATCCATGAAGATTAGCCTCGCATTTTGTGTTGAATACTATGGCTACTCCTTCTTTTCCTTGATTGTCATTGCCTGAATATAACATTTTGTTACTTAAGTATAAAGAGCTAATAAGTTTCATTTCGGCAATGAAAACATTATTTAAATTAAAGGGATATTAAATCCCACATAGTTTTAAAACCGAATAAGAAACTCAAAGATTGGAATCAGAGACTTTCTTGCCGAATATAGTAAACTATAAAGTATCGGCGACCATTGGCGTTAGCAAATGCAAGTGACCCTAGCACGTAGTGCAATACCGGAAGTCTCGCAGCAAAGTCGGTAAATTCTGATCGCTATTCTTAGGTAGTTTCCATAATGTAAAAACACATTTCCTTGGAAATGTATGCTGTTATTACATTATGGTAGGGAGGTCACTACCCAGACCGATTTCAGCCTTTTTTGAGGCTTCATCAGTGAGAATGACCTAATACCGAAGTGTATTAGGTCATAATACCGAAGTGTATAGCGAAAAGAACTTATATACTCTGCGATGCGAGTTTCCAAACAGGTGTAACCATTAAGTTACTTAAGTATAAAGAGCTAATAAGCTTCATTTCGGCAATGAAAACATTATTTAAATTAAGGGGATATTAAATCCCACATAGTTTTAAAACCGTATAAGAAACTCCGGTCTGTGTAGTGACCTCCCTACCATAATGTAATAACAGCATACATTTCCTAGGAAATGTGTTTTTACATTAAAAATACCTAAGAATAGCGATCAGAATTTACCGACTTTGCTGCGAGACTTCCGGTATTGCACTACGTGCTAGGATCACTTGCATTTGCTAACGCCAGTGGTCGCCGATACTTTATAGTTTACTATATTAGGCAAGAAACTCTCTGATTCCAATCTTTGAGTTTCTTATTCGGTTTTAAAACTATGTGAGATTTAATATCCCCTTAATTTAAATAATAACATTTTGTATTTATTGCTCAGAAAGATCTTACCAGTTTTGATCTTTTTTGTTTCAGTCGCCCCTATTATGTCGATCTGGTACTTATCTAATTCCTCAGCTAGCTCCATTTCTTTGCCATTCAGGCTTCTTACGTTGATAGTACCGATCTTTAACTCTGGTGATGTTGAGTTGGGGTTTGTTTTCAGATTTGTTCCAGTAGCTGACTTTTTGCTGTTCACCCTGGTTTCCTGGCGAAAACAACGTGGGCCTTGTTTAACCGGGCGAAGCCCCACCCGGCATGAAATTTTGTCATGTTGTACCATCATTTTTTATTTTGGTTTAACCAATAAGAATACAAATTGGTCGGCTAAATCGCAAATTTCCAGCCCATCCTCGTTCGTTCAGTATCCAAGTAGATACCCAACAGGGTGCACCACGAGAAGGTGAGGATTGGACATTAGGTCAGAATCTCTGGTCGGTTCTCCGCATTCCTTTAAAGGCTATGTGGAGGTCTCCTCTCAGTTATACAGCTTTGACCCATAGATTGTTTGTCATAAAAACTTCTATCGCAAACAAAAGAAATTTATTTCGTTATAAAGAATGCGGACTATTCCATATGTGAGATTACAAAGGATTTTATTCTTATTATAGTTTGATGATTAAAAAATGTTTTTCTTATATAAGATAAATTAACACAGATGATTGTGTGCAAATATTTCATGTTTAGATCATGAAATATTTGTTTAAAAATGATAGCTTTTACATGTTGATTGTCCCCTCATACTTTTTGATTAGTATTTGTACACAAGCTGTATTAATAAACGTTTTTGAGTGAAATACGGTTTTTTTTCGCTCGACTATGCGCAGGGCCGGCCATCTTGGGGGTGAAGTGGGTGCAATACACCCGGGCCACACGATTGAGCGGGCACAGTCGGTACACATTTGCGGAAACGTATGATATTTCTAATGTTTTTTTTTTTTTTTCCTGTGGCAAAATCATTTGTAAGTAGGAGGTTTTACAATACGTTTATTTCGAATCCTTTAATTTTTATCTTTGAAAAATATTTTAGGGCCCCAAAAGGTTTCTATCACCCGGGCCCCTTTATAGAGAAGGCCAGTCCTGACTATGCGAGCCCTTTGTTAAAATTTCCATAGCTCACCACTGCTGTTATCCCTCGAGATATGAGCAAATGAGCGGCTCTGCTCGGTGGTGGGGTAAGTCTGCCACGGTGTAGAGCCAACCGGTTCTGAGAGTTCTTCTCAGTGGCAGGGTGAACTCGTTACTGAAGGGAACAACGCTGAGTTTTTGGAGTTTAACCTATACTTGAACATCAACAAAGGTCGAAACCGGTCTGGGCAGTGACCCTCCCTCCATAATGTATAGCGTCATACATGTCCGTAAGGAGATATGCTTTACATTATGGAAAATACTAAGGATAGTGATCAGGACTTACTCCACCTTTACTACGAGTTGTCCTATCCTGAACTACGTTGGCTTACGCTTGGATTCGCTGAAACTTTTATAGTTTCTATGTATTCTGCATGAAACTCTTAGAGTTTATTAAACTTTTAGTATTTCTATATTCGGCATTAAAATAATGTTGAATTCAATATCCACTTAATTTGTATAATTTTGCATCGCCGAAGTGGAGCCTTTTGGCTCTTTACTTAACTCGTTATCGCTGTAGTTATCAGTAGTTTTTTTTCCTTTTTTTTTTTCGCCAGCTGTATTGGACAATATGATTTAAATTTAATTTCTTCAGGTTTTCTTAGAGTGTCGCGATGGTATACTGGTGCCATGGTGATTCATGGCTTCAACATTACAAACAAACAAATGTATGCAGCACGTTTGTTTGTTATCATCTCGTAAGCTGAAAATAGTCAGTTGACATGGATCATTATAAAGGTTTGGTGATGATTAAAAATGTATTGTGAGCTTACATCAGAGTTATATTTAGCGTGTTGTTCGTTAATGAGTGTTTTGAAATGTTATTGTGTAATTCCGGCAAAGATGTACTAATCAGATTAGGGCTCTATATTATTCAGCAGCATCATCCAACAAAGCTGGCCGTCGGCATGATTTTTCATCAAACATTTGTTATTTAATTAGTTAAGACTGGAGTTTTTTTTTTTTTTTTTTTTGAAAGCCCTTGTTGAGGGCAAGCGGCTTGGTAGCAGTTTATCAAAAATTTTAGATTTAGGATATTTTTTCCTTTCGTGATTTTGTCTTGTTTTAGTTGAACAAACGTAAACCCTGGTGTTATTTTATCATTATTTTTATGTACAAAATCTTTGGAGTTATTTCACTCCACGCTTGCATCAGAAGATTCTGAAGGTAGTATAGCAGTTTTGTTATTAGTGAGTTGAAGGCAAGGATTTCATTCCAGGTGCTACTGTTTGCCTACGTTACAGGGGAAAGAATGTTGATGGACGGCATAATTCAAAGGACGAGAGCACAGGAAAGAGAAAGCTGAAATGTTGTAAATAAATTTTTCATCCTCCTCTATTGGCACACACAGCATTGTGTGTGTGAATGGAAATAATGACAATTCAAAGCATTTAGTAGAGAGAGATAAATGACAGATTGTGTTATGTACTGAATCATAGGCAAATTGAGAGCAGTAATTGTAAATGGATTGGTTTGTACTATTTTAAAATGAAGCAGAATATTTTTTCATTTCTGTGCATTATAGGTTATAATCGGAGTTTGACACATGATGCAAAATTATACTCATCATGAAGAGAATATGCTCAACCCCCCCCCCCCTCCCGCTTTTAAGTGTATGAATAGGAGTTCCTTAAAGTGATTAGTGGTGCTAATCACTTTGTTAATAAGATTGGGAAAATCAGTAAAAACAACATTGATTTTTTAGAAAATATAATATGTTACTAGAATGGCCCTTTATATTATGCATATTCTTCTGTTTTCTTAAAGTTAAAAACAAGATTTTGTGTAGATAGTTATTTTTATTGAAATAACTTTTGTTATTTTAAACATAATCAGAAATATTCTGTTTTGTCCAGTCTACAGCTACTCACTAGCTGGCAGCATCTACTTGCCACTGGCGAGTGTATTTTTCAAACCCTGGCTATGATACTTATATGATAGCAAACTCTAAACTATAACATATAGTTTTGCTCTGAAGATGTTAGTTTGAAATTCAGTGCAATATTATTATTAGACTTCCAGAGAGTCTATACATCACCTACACCAATTGTCATACCTTCTCTTAAACTCATTCATCCTGGATGCAAAGTTGGATAGAATTATAAGTAGCACTGCTGATGTTAATTCCTTTCAGGAAGATTTGAATAGACTTTTGAGTTGACAGAGGAGTGAGGGTGCAGTTTTAATATTAATAAGTGCAAGGTGTTGCATTTTGGAGTGCAAAAATATAAGTCTGTGCACTATATCGATGGTACTGTACTGTAGGGAGGGGATAAGATTCAAGATTCCCAAATCTTGAATCTTATCCCCTGTAAACTTCAGTGTACAGTCAATGATGATTGACTGTACACTGAAGTTTAGAGGGCATATTGCAAATACTGTACATCATAGTGCCATTATGATAATAAGTACTCTAACATGTAGGGATAAGGAAGTGATTGTGCCACTGTATGAAGCTCTGGTTAGATCACACTTGGGCTATTGTGCTCAGATTTGGTCACCTGCTTTTCAATGTGATGTTGAAATATTGGAGAGGATCCAGAGATGAGTGATTAAAACAATATCAGGACTTTGGAATGCTGGTTATGGAGGAAAGTTGAAGAAATATTGATTGTAGAGTTTAGTGGATAGGAGGAAAAGAGGCAATATGATAGAGACATTTAAGTTGGTGAGAGGATTTTATCAGATTAGTCCAGAGGGGATTATAAATAGAGTAGAAGGCGAGAAGGGGAAAGAACCAGAGGCCATCCCTGGAAGTTACGTAAGAATGTGGTGAAGAGGGGTGTGAGGAGTAGATTTTTTACATGGAGAATTGTCATTGAATGGAATGCATTACCAGAATATGTTATTAATGAAAGGAGTGTTAAGGATTTTAAGATTCAGTATGATAAATATGTTGTCAGTTGAATGAACCTCCCATGAGTCTGCTGACTCCATGGGGGGGGGCAATAATAATAATAATAATAATAATAATAAATGTAGCTTACCAAATCTAGCAACTTTTGAGGATTCCTCACTATAGAGGTTAATGTTTTAAAGAAATGTATCTGGTAGAAGCATTATGTAACAGCTGAAAAATATACTCCAGTATATTTTATCTTACATTACAAGAATATCATTTAAGTTGGTGAGAGAATTTTATCGAAACACAGGCAAAAAAGAGAAGATAAGCTCAATCAAAAATGTGCTATTACCTTGTCCTTGCTATTCTAATAGTGTATTCTCCTGTTAACTCAGGTACCACCAACTGTTGTCAATTATTAAACCTGTCTTTATTTATTTAGTTGTGCTGTTTTCATTCCATTAAACTTCAAAATGAGGTTTAACCACCTAAGCCTAAATACTGATAATGTCACTGTTCTGATGGGTACTATAGAGTATAATTGTAAACTTAATAGCTACTCAGGTACAGATCTACCTGTAGGAAATTTCAGTAGAAACCTGACTCAGAGAAAATAAACAAATTAAAACAGTTATTGGATCAGGTACAATTATGAAATGGATTGAAAAATTGCAGATTCATCATGCTCATCTTCCATATATATCCAAGGTCTTCACAAGGTTCGTAAAGATGGTTATACATTACATCTTATGGAAGACAGCATTGGCCATTTTGCCACATGGCAGAATGAGTCATACAAGCATCTTTAGGGAAAAGCTGGCAGTTCTATCTCACCAGCCTTGGCTGTTTACTTTATGAAATATCTGGAAAGTCAACTCTTCAGTACCATTTCTTCCTCACTTATATCTAGCTTTGCTTCGTGGAATATCTTCACAGTTTGGTCCCATTCAGAGACAGAATTACTATAATTTCTGGATAAAATAGACTCCATGTATTTCCATATCAAGTTCACTATTGAACATGAATCTAATGATGGTCTTTCCTTTAATATAATAAATCAACTTTAATGTAATCCTACTGGCAGTATTCAATTTTCTGGTTACAGGAAACCTTCCTTCGCTGGCAGATACATCCATCCAACTTCACACCATCATCCATCATAGAAGTATTATCAAAACTCTTACATTATACATTACAAAGCTCACACAGTCTATTCTTCCAATGCCCTTCTGGTGATAAAATTAAATAATGACCACCTTCACTACTAAATGAATAAAACCAAACTGCTATCTATAAAAATCATCAATAGATATTATCCTTACAATCTGGCATAAAAAGTGTTTCTATATCTTACCTTAACATCAAAACAAGCAGCACACATTTTCTTTGAAAGTATCATCTATACAGGGTGTTTCATGAACTCTTGGGCCAAATTTTAAAGGGTGATAGAACACACCTAAACGAGCACTTTTCGTCATACAATGCATGGTCCAAACTCAAGTGGTGAAGCTCTAGAGGGCGCTTTCCAGTGAACACTTATAAGCGCTGGTTTTTGCAGTCGTCGTTATTTCTACCATGGAGTGCAAAAAGGATGGCTTCTTTCACAAATCAGGAGAAGGCTGACATGCATTTCATTTATGGAGCTGCGGACGGGAATGCGAGGGAAGCCCAAAGACTGTACCGAGAGTGCTTTCAGACGCTTACGTGCCTGATCGTAAAACCTTACAGTGATTGCATCGGTATCTGTACGAAATGGGCTCCTTTGTCAGCGGCATGCAGGATATAGGGTGTGCAAGGAGTGTGAGGATGCCACGTGTTACAAAGGAAATTCTACATAGGGTTGCAGATCGTCCTGAATGTAGTATGCTAGCAATTTCCCATGCCGTATGTGTGCCCCAATCGACGGTGTGGCGAGTTGTACAAGATGAACGATTACACCCCTACCATGCACAGAGGATGCCCGCCTTGACACTTGCAGATTACCGGCCTCGTATGGATTTTGCACAGTGCAGCCAGACTTTGATGCACGCCTTATTGATTGACGAATGCACCTTTACACGTGCGGGCATTTTTAATACCCACAATTATCATGTCTAGGCGAGCAGAAATCCACATGCCACATCCACATTCGTACGAGTGGTGTTTCTCCATAAATGTTTGGGCTGGAATCCTACATGACCATATGATTGGCGCATACTTTCTGCCAGCACAACTGAATGGGAGAACGTACCTGTATATTTACAAGAGGTCTTGCCACAATTACTGAGCCCTGCTCCAACAAACATTCAAACACGTATGTGGTTTCAATACGACGGAGTGCCACCCCTTTTCAGCGTGGATGTGCTGAAACGGGGTGGATGCAACATTTCCAGGACGATGGATTGGTCCCATCGCTTGGTCACCATGATCACCCGATCTCTCGTGTCTGGACTTTTTCCTATGGGGCCATATGAAAAGCCTGATCTACGATAGCCCCATTGATTCCAATGAGGACCTTATTATCAGGATTTCTATTGCTGCTGTACGAGAAATGCCTGGTGTTTTTGCAAATGTATGCCAATCACTATGTCGAAGGTGTGAAGCCTGCATTAATGTTGGCGGTCACTCTTTTGAGCAGTTTCTGTAATTTGTTCAATAAAATTCTATAATTTATGTTCTGTAATTTCTGCAATTGTTTCAAATCTCCTCTGTCATTCTTGTGTTTCTTCATTTCCTGACACAGTAGTTGCTAACTCCTAGCACTTCACCGCTTGAGTTCGAACCATGCATTGTATGATGAATAGTGCTTGTTTAGGTGTGTTCTATCATCCCTTAAAGTTTGGCCCAAGAGTTCTGAATCACCCTGTATACCACCTTCAAACTAGCTCATAAATTGTCCCATCCATGAAAGATAAATTAACACCATTCTCCTTGCCTGGTATATCAAGTGCCCTGTTTATGTTGACTTCATGATTTTGGAACAGCCTGGCCATTCTGTTGAGATTAGAATCCAAGAACATCAGGGCTACATTAGATTCTTAGAATCTGAATAGCCTGGCTTTGCTTACTATGTCATTGACACTAGACACAGAGTTCTTTGGAATTAAACACATCCAAGATTCTTCACTCCAGTAGATTTTGATTTGTTCATCCATCTCTTGAAATTTGTGAAGCTTCACAACATGGAATCTTAACTGCTTTGATTGCATGCTTGTCTCAGAGTTTTTTTTGCAAGTAATCACCATTAGCTGTTTTTTTTTATAGTAATGAATAAGTTATGCAGTTCTTGTATTTGAATTACAAAAGCTAACCATTGTTTCCCTTTGAATTCTAATAGTGCATTCTTCTGTTATCTGAGCTGTGATTGAAACACGTGCAAGTAAGCACATGCTTACGTGCACGTGCTTGATTGCACAATTTAATGACTTGCAACGTGTTTTGATTGTTTGGTCAACCATCTTCTCTCCTATCCTCTCCTTTCCTCTGCCTGGTGATGTTCTTGTAATACAGAATGAAATATATTGGAATTAATATTAATATGATTAATATTAATATGACTACTTATGCTATTATGGGAAACTAAAGGACACTATGGAGTTGGATTTCTAATTAAGAAAACAATTACACACCTCATAGAAGAATTTAATTACACAGATGAAAGAATAATAGAAATCACACTTAAAATAAACTCCAAACTTAAAATCAGGATCATCCAAATATATGCTCCCACCTCATCTCACACTGATGAAGAGATAGAAGCATTTTATGACTCACTGCAGCACACTCTAGACAAAAAAAAAAAGCAATCAAAACTTTACTATAGTAATGAGTGATTTGAACACCAAAGTAGGTCTTCCCATTCACTAAATAGACACAATAGGACCAAAGTATGTGATACAAGCAGCAACTCAGGAATGGCTCTTACAGAATTCTCTATCACTAACAAGCTTTACATTATGAATACATTTTGTAAGAAAGTCCTCAAAAGAAAATGAACATGGAGAAGTCCAAATGTAGAAATAAAAAAATGAAATAGATTATATACTGTATAATAATAAAGAAATAGTTCAAGATACCTCAGTACTAAATCAAGTAAAAACAGGAAGTGACCACCAACTGGTGAGAGCCAAAATTAAAATAAACCCCAAATTAGAAAGAATAAAATGGCAAAACATAAAAAAAATCAAGAAGTTTTGACTTAAAACCTATTGAAAACAAGAAGGATTATGAAGAAAAACTCAATCAAAAACTAGACTTAATAAATATATTTGAAAAAGACATAAATAAAATAAGCAAAAACTGAATGGAAGTAATAATTTCAGCAGCCAATGAATTCAAAAGCAACAAAAAGACCATAAACTTTCAGAGGAAACCTTACAAGTACTAAAAAAAGAGATGAAATATAATACAAGACAAAAACTTAATTTCTAAAATAGAATATACAGAATTATGCAAAACAATAAAGAAAAAGATGAGAAATGAAATAAGATCTTATAATACTAAAAAAATAAAAGAAACAATTGAAAACAATAAAAAATATGAAAATACTAAGAAAACATTTATCAGTTGGCAAAAGTCAAATAACTGCAATAAAAGATAAAAATGGAACTACAATAAGGAACCAAGAGCAAATTCCAAGCAGTCTAGAAGAATTTTATAAAGAACTCTATAGTGATCCTTCGATAGATAAATCAAATATAAATAACTCTTCTCAATCGCATATAGAATTCATCATCCCATTCACTTCAGATGAAATAAAACAAGCATTAAAACAAATGGAAAATGGAATGTCCTGTTGAAGATCTAATTCACATAGAATTAATTAAATGGGGAGGAAACAACATAATTCACCATGTCACAAACTTACTAGATCTATGCCTAGAAGATACCAGAAAACTGGAAAAATGCTACTCTGATACTGTTATTTAAAAAAGGGGACAAAGAAGAAGTAAAAACTATAGACCAATTAGTATTCTCTCTAATCTGTACAAAATTATCACAAAAGTAATAACAAACAGGTTAACCCCTTTTCTAGACTCAACTCAACCAGTAGAACAAGCAGGATTCCGTAAAGGCTTTAACACAATCGATCATATTCATGCAGTAAAACAGATAATAGAAAAAGCAGAAGAAAACCAATTCTCTCTCTCTCTATCTCTCTCTGTGTAGCCTTTATTGATTATGAAAAAGCATTTGATTCCATCAAAACTAATGCAATAATCAAAGCACTCCAGAATCAGGGAATTCCTGGAGAATATATGGACCTTCTCCAGGAAATATACAACACTGCAACAGCAACAATCTAACTTCACATGAGTAGCAATAAAATAGCAGTTGAAAAAGGTGTCCGACAAGGAGACTCTCTGTCACCCAAAATATCTTTACAGCAGTCCTTCAAGAAATATTTAATAATATAAACTGGACAAACCTTGGTATAAAAATTAATAACAGAAACTTAACACACCTAAGATATGCAGATGATATCATAATTTTTGCAAACACTCCAGAAGACCTTAATATAATGATAGAAGACCTATATCATGAAAGCAGAAAAGTCGGTTTAAAAATAAACTGAGAAAAAACTAAAATCATGTTTAATCATTTTGTAATACCAAAAAACATAATAATAGAAAACAATTTCTTGGAAAGAGTCTCTTCATATACATACTTAGGTCATCTCATTGATCTAAACTGTGGACTCCAAAAGGAAATAAATAGGAGTTCAGTTTGCATGGAGTTCATTCAGAAAATTGCAAAGCATTTTTCAAAGCAATGATATCCCACTCTGTTTAAAAAGGAAGACATTTAATTAATCATTGTATACTTCCAGTCATCACATATGGTTGTGAAGTTTGGTCTCTAACAAAAGCACTGGCAAATAAACTAGCAATAACTCAAAGAAAAATGGAGAGTTTGATGCTAGGCATCACATTAAAAGATAAGAAGCAAAACACTTGGATAAGAAGCCAGACTGACATCGCTGACATCATTCTTCACCATAAATGACTAAAATGGAAATGGGCTGGACATCTATCCAGAAGAGAAGATGAGCAATGGATCATCATACTAACGAAATGGATTCCAAAAGAAGGGAAACGAGGCCGAGGATGACCTAAAAGAAGGTGGAATGATGAATTGTCAAATTTTGTTGGGTGAAACTAGTCAACCATTGCCAAGAACAGAGAAAGGTGGAAAGAACTGGAGGAGGCCTTTATCCAGCAGTGGACAGAAAATGGCTGAAAAGAAGAAGAAGAATCTCTTAACTTATATTTCAATCACCTCCTCTCTCTCTCTCCCTCCCTCCCTCCCTCTCCTCCTTCCCCTATATATGATAATTTTTCCTTGCCAGCATTTAAGACGCTGGAACCCTGTCCGGATCCTTTCCAGTATATCTGCTTCTTCTTGAAAACAGTGACCAAATTTGGACATACTAGTCCACATGTGGCATGATCAATGCATTATGCATAAACCATAATTTTTCTATATTCCAATGTCTTCCACATAATTGAAAGTATTACTGAAAGTAAAATTTCACTGAAATTTTATGTTTTTGTCCACTATCATCCACCAATCCTCACCAGTTATATACCTACATCCTATCTTTGCTTACAAAATTTAAAAATTTTACATTTCCTCCATTGAACTGTCTCACTTGCCCAACTCTCAATCTACTTATATCCTCATGTAAAGACACAACCCATGCTCTGTAGTTCTCCCTAACTTTGCATTATCTTCAAATTGCAGCATGTTCCTGTTTAAATCTTTCCATTATCATTAGCATAAAAGTTAAACAGCAGTGGCCTCAAAATAAACTGCTAGTGCACACCACTAGTGACCTTCCTATTCAAGGACAGATATTTCTCCCCAATAGACAACTTCCTGATTACTATCAAAAAGTCAGTCTGATATCTAAAGTACTAATGTGTTATATAACTCCATCCTTTTCAGTTTAATTACCAACACTTCATGTGGACTTTTCCTTTAATGTTGCATGGTGATCAGCATTCATATTGATATATTATGGAGACTACAACTGTGTTAAGAATTATTACTTTAAATTATAAATTTAGTTTAATCCTTTATACAAATGCAAGCAAACAAAGTTTGCACCTGAAGTAGCTTCAGGACTGAGGCAACTCGTGGTAAAGGTGGACTAAGCTCTCATCACTTGCCTGAGTATCTCCCATAATGCAAATCACATCTCCTTGCAGACATGTATAATGCTATGCATTAAGGGAAGGGCACTACCCAGACCGGTTTCAACCTTTATTGAGGTGCTGTTTAAGTAAAGACCTCTCTAAAAATTGGGTGACCCCTCAGACCACTCTCCTCCCTATGCGTGACCGGAGGATCATCCAACTCAACGTTGTTCTACTCAGTGACAGGCTGCCCCCTGTCACCAAGAAGAACTTCTCAGTGAATTGCCTGAATTATCCTTAGGACTGAGGTAATTCATGGTAAAGGTGGACTAAACTCTCGTTACTAAGCTCTCATCAAGTGATGAGAGCTTAGTCCATCTTTACCACGAGTTGCCTCAGTGCTGAAGATACTTCAGGTGCAAACTTTGTTTGCTTACACTTGGATAAAGGATTAAACTAAATTTATAATTTATAGTCTAACCAAGTGAAAAAAAACTTCCAACATAATTACTTTAATTTCCCAACATTTCAGCTTTCATATTAGCCAGCAAAAGTTGCTCGATTTCTCAGGGGCTCACATTGGTGAGTATGGGCATGGCAAACCAGAGATACCTAAGCTAGATGTGATCTTACTTTGTACAATATATACTTGGTATATCATATCTGGAGACTGGTCTTCTATTCTTCTTTCCCTCTAGTCTCTCTTACTTCCTACTCTTCCCCCTCCCAGTGCTATTAGAGCAATTCAAGGGCAAGGGGGTGACTCCTTCCTCTCAAACTGTAGTTTCCACTATCTACTAAAAAAAAGGCAAGCCTTGTTGTCTTAAGGCAGCAGCCCACCACTAGGATGCCTATCGTCATGCTAGCCACTTGACATAGGAAAACATATATTACTTTCAAGTCTCAACGAAATCCAAACCGGACAGAAAACATGGGAAACGACCGCAAACTGGAAAAGGTTAAGAAACTTTGGAAAAAGAAAAACATGGTGAAATATCCTACATGGAACATTAGAAGCATAGCACATAAAGAAGAATTAGATAAAATTTTAAATGACAAAAATATAGAAATTGCAGTTCTTACAGAAACAAAAAAGAAACTTAAAGGAACAAAAGAAACAGCTAACTACAATATCATATATAGTGGAGTGAACAAACAAATACATGAAAAAGCTGGTGTAATGATTTGGATCCATAAATCAATTAAAGCAAAAATAACTCATTATACATACTTGAATGAAAGAATATTAGAAGTGAAATTAAAATTAAATAAAGAAAAATTTAACAGTTGTTGGAGTGTATGCCCCTGAAGAAGGAAAAGAAGAAGAAAATGATTACTTTTACAAAGAGTTACCAAGGAAATATGAAAAATTAAATAAAACAGACCATATAATTATAGCCAGAGATCTTAATGCCAGAATAGGAATGAAAAAAATTAACAACAATATACAAAAATTTGGAGAACCAACAGTAAAAAAAATGGAAAGCGACTCATTGATTATACAATACATAATAATTTAAAAATAATGAGTACATTTTACAAACATAAAAATATACATCAATATACATGGTGTGCAAGAGGACAAAAATCAATAATAGACTACTTTATAACAAATGAAAAAGCAGCAAAGCTCTTCCTAGACATTAGAAGAGGGCTAGAAATTGACACAGATCACTATTTAGTACAGATAAAACTAAGATTTCCAGCAAACTGGCTACAAAAAAATAAACAAACTAGAGAAACAAAATCTAATTACAAAGTAAGACTATTAAATGATTCAAGTATAAGAAATTTATACCAACAGAGGATTAATAACTACTTAGAAAAAATGCAAGAAAATGCAGACATTGAGAAAGAATGGAATAATATAAAAGAAACTATCTCATCAGCAGCAAATGGAATTGCAAAGGGTTCTAAAATGAAGAAGCAGAAAGGGAAATGGCCCCAGTCCAGCATGGAGAGATCACATCGAGTGAGTGGTATCAGTGGAACTAGCTGTAGATCCAGAAATGAGCTGTTGCGTTTGTATACCAATGCTAGAAGTATAAGAAACAAGGCGGATGAAATGGTTGCACTAATTGCGTCTGTTCACCCAAAGTGTCGGATTAAGTGAGACATGGTTAGATGAGGATGACATCCTGACAGGAATAGAGATGGAAAGGTATGATGTGTTTCGTGAGGATAGAAGGGGTAAAAAGGGAGGGGGAGTGCTATTGATGATAGAGAAAGAGTTATGTCCACACAAGGTAGAGATGCAAGAGGGAAATAGGACTAGTGGTTTTGAGGCAGTATGGTGTGAGATAGAGGTGAATAGAATCAAATACTTGGTGGGATGTTGTTATAGACCTGGTAATGTGGATGGTGGTGATAATGAAATGTATAGTCAAATAAGCCAAGCAAATAAGAAAAGGTGATCATTATGGGTGATTTTATTTATGGCAATATAGACTGGAATGAAGAGATAGCAACTGGAAGTAAAGAAAATGAGTTTCTTGAGTTTTTGAGGGATAACTACCTCAGACAGTATGTAACAGAGGGCACACGAGGATTAAGGGTCTTAGATTTGGTCATCTCATCAGAGGATGTAATTATAAATGAGGTGTCAAATCATCCACCAATTGGTGAAAGTGGCCATTAGGTGATTACCTGGGTGGTTGCCAGCAGTGCAAGGACCCCTGTGAAAAAAGAGTATATGTAGAACTACAAGGGGGATGATTATGAAGAGCTCAGGAGACAGCTTGCAGGTGTAGCATGGAATGAGGAGTTAACTGGAAAAGAGATCAATGCAGCTTGGGGGATTTTCAAAAACTATTTAGTAGATGCAATGACTAAATGTATTCCATGGATGAGAAGGTTAAATAAGGTAGGGTGAGATGGATGAATAAAGAGATTAAGCATGCGATACAGAGAAAAAGGGCATTGTGGAGGCAGCATAAGAGAAGTGGAAGTAACCAATTTCATGAGGTCTACAAAGACTAGGCAAGGAGGGTGACTTGGTTGGTGAGAGTAGCTAATACAGATAGGAGTGTTGGTAGCTTGCTCCACCTTTGCAACGAGTTGCCCTGGTGTTGTACCACTTTACCCCAGTCCTGAAGATACTTTCAGGTGCAAACTTTGTTTGCTCACACTTGGATAAAGGATTAAACTAATTTTATTATACTCTAACCATGTGAAAAATAAACTTTCAACATCTTTCTCTAAATCCAGAGTAATTTATTAAAAAAGGGTGGCACACCATTGAAAAGAGATCAATGCAGCTTGGGGGATTTTCAAAAACTATTTAGTAGATGCAATGACTAAATGTATTCCATGGATGAGAAGGTTAAATAAGGTAGGGTGAGATGGATGAATAAAGAGATTAAGCATGCGATACAGAGAAAAAGGGCATTGTGGAGGCAGCATAAGAGAAGTGGAAGTAACCAATTTCATGAGGTCTACAAAGACTAGGCAAGGAGGGTGACTTGGTTGGTGAGAGTAGCTAATACAGATAGGAGTGTTGGTAGCTTGCTCCACCTTTGCAACGAGTTGCCCTGGTGTTGTACCACTTTACCCCAGTCCTGAAGATACTTTCAGGTGCAAACTTTGTTTGCTCACACTTGGATAAAGGATTAAACTAATTTTATTATACTCTAACCATGTGAAAAATAAACTTTCAACATCTTTCTCTAAATCCAGAGTAATTTATTAAAAAAGGGTGGCACACCATTTGGCAACTCCTATAGGTAGAGATGACCTGCTAATGCTTCTGCCTGGTATCTCCACTTGGGCCTGGTTCCCATTGAAGAGACCTCAATAAATCGAAACTAGTCTGGGTAGTGGCCCTTCCCTTAATGCATAACATTAGACATATCCGCAAGGAGATGTGTTTTGCATTATAGGAGATACTGAGATAGGAGGGTTGGTAGCTTGCTCCACCTTTGCAACGAGTTACCCTGTTGTTGTACCACCTTACCCCAGTCCTGAAGATACTTTCAGACGCAAGCTTTGTTTGCTCACACTTGGATAAAGGATTAAACTAATTTTATTAAGAGAGTAGCTAAAGAGAGGTATGAACAGCAGTTAGCTAATGAAGCCAAAAAGAATCCTAGGGAGTTCTTTCGATATGTAGCCAGCAAAAGAAAGAATGATTATGGAAGGATGACATTGATTGGAGGAAATGGTATAAAGACAGCTGTTGCAGAATGTGAGGTGGAGATACTTAATGAGCAGTTCATAAAGATCTTTCAATCTTGTGAATGTGACTTCATGGAGAGAGATCGAGAGCAGTTGATGATGGGGAGGAGAGACTGACTGTAAGTGAGCAAGAGGTGTTTGGGGAGTTGAGTAAACTAGATATAAATAAGGCTGTGGGACTTGATAATATATCGCCGCATATTCTGAAGGAATGTGCCAGAGAGTTGACACCTGCCTTGACATATTTTTTTAATACGAGTCTTGCACTTGGTCAAGTTCCTAAAGAGTGGAAGGAGGGCAAGATTGTGCCACTTCATAAAGGAGGTGATCGAACTCAAGCATCAAACTATAGGCCTATCTCTGTGTCAGGTGTTGCGGTTAAGTTGTTGGAGAAGCTTGTGAGAACTAGGATCCAGAGTTGGGTTGACAACAATGGTATAATCTTTGATGGACAGCATGGATTTGCTAATGGGAGGTCATGTTTTAGTAATCTACTTACTTATTACAATAAAGTGACTGCTTCCTTGGACAGAGGAGAAGGATACACATTAATATACTTGGATTTCGCAAAAGCTTTTGATAGAGTACCTCGTGATAAGTTGACAGTCAAGCTAGAGCAGATGGGGTTGGATATTAGATTAGTGCATTGGATTGGAGACTAGCTATCTGATAGGTATCAACAAGTTGTGTATGGGGGTGCAATATCCAGGAAAAGAAAAGTCACTAGTGGAGTGCCTCAGGGATCTGTTTTCGGGGCATTGCTGTTTAACTTGTATATTAATGATATTGGCGAGGATTTGGATGGAGATATTCAGTTGTTTGCAGATGATGCAAAGTTGGGACGAACCATAAAGAGTAGTGAAGATGTTGTGGCCTTGCAAGAAGACTTGAATAAATTGAGTGATTGGGCAAGCAAATGGGGATGTGAGTTCAATGTTGCAAAATGTAAGGTTTTAAAATTTGGAAAACAAAAATGGGATGCAGAATTTATGCTTGGTGAGAATATATTGTTGGAAGTAGAGGAAATAAGAGATCTGGGGGTGATAGTGGATAAGGAGCTAAAATTTGGGGGACACATTGCCAAAATTGTGAAGACAACACAAAGACTTCTGGGAATGATGCGGAGGACACTGATGTGTAGAAGTAGGGAGATTCTTGTTCCATTGTATGAGGCTTTGATTAGGCCACACATGGAATATTGTGCCCAGATTTGGTCACTGGATTTTCAGAAGGATGTTGGAAAGGGTCCAAAGGCGACTGACTAAGGTAGTTTCTGACCTCTGGAATGTTGAGTATGAGGAAAGATTGAGTAGATGTAATTTGCAGAGTCTGGTGGAGAGAAGGAAGAGGGGAGATATGATAGAGACCTACAAGTTGGTAAGGGGTTGTTATAAGATCAATGGTGGAGAAGTTCTACAGAGAATAGTGGGAGATCAGGGGAGAACCAGAGGTCACCCCTGGAAACTGTATAAAGAGGGTGTGAGTAGGGGAGTGAGAGGCAGGTTTTTTTTCGTGCAGAGTTGTGAATGATTGGAATGCCTTGCCTGAGAGCGTGGTGTCTGCAAGGAGTTTGAGTGTGTTCAAGACATGGTATGATGAGATGTGTGTGATAAAAGGACCTCCCAGATGAGTCTTTGACTCCATGAGGTCTTGTTTAATAATAATAATAATAATAATATGAAAGTCTAGGAACACACAAAAAATATTATAAAAATAAAAAATTACATATATAGGACAATGAAATAAAAATAATAATTGAAAATAAAAAGCTGGCTTTTAAAAGATGGTTAAGTAGAAAAAACAAGAAGATGAAATTGAATATAAAAAAAGACGAGCAATAGCCAAAAGAGAAACCAGAAAGAGACACAGAGAAAGCTGGGAAAAATTTGTATCGCATCTAGAAAATGACACATTCAAAATAACACCCAGTGCGTACAAAATACTAAAACACATGAATGCAAGTATAAAAGAAACTGCAAATATAAATTGTGAAATACATGTAAAAGAATTCTTGGATTACTTTACAGATCTTTGGATGGATAATACTGGCATCAAAAATAATTACACCAGAAACTTACAAAATACCTTAAATGATATGATAACAGTGAAAGAATTAAAGGACAACCTAAATAAAATAAAAAATGACAAATCAGCAGGAGAAGATGGGATAAACTCCGAACTGTATAAATTTGCTGGAAAAAAATTTCGTCAAAGATTACTAAAATTTTTAAATAAAATATATACAAATGGACAAATACCAATAGAATGGAATACAAGCATAGTAATACCTATATTTAAAAAAGGGGATAAAACAAAACCTGCTAACTACAGAGGGATTAGTTTATTGAATACATGCTACAAAATATATAGCAGAATACTCAATGAAAAACTAAAAATATACAGTGAAAAAATATTATTAGAATGTCAAAATGGATTTAGAAAAGGATGCTCCACAATGGATGCAGCTTTCTATTTAAAAACTACTTATAGAAAAAAAAGAAGAGAATTTAATTTGGAAACTCATCTTTTGTTTATAGATTACAAAAAAGCATTTGACAAAGCAAAAAGATATATACTTTTCTTATGTACTGCTTTGTGGTGTTTCTATGGAACTGGCTATCGTCTCTTTCAGCAAGATGTTTGACATATTACAAAGAATAAATATACCTAATATTTTGGAAATTTATTTTGTACTTGGTTAGACTATAATAAATTTAGTTTAATCCTTTATCCAAGTGTAAGCAAACAAAGTTTGCGCCTGAAAATATCTTCAGGATAATCCTTTATCCAAGGTAAGGTGGTGCAACACCAGGCAAAGGTGGACCAAGCTCTCATCACTCCTTGTCTCAGTATCTCCCATCATGCAAAGCACATCTCCTTGCAGACATGTATATTGCTATTGCTATGCATTAAAGGAAGGGCCACTACCCAGACTGGTTTCCCTTTGTTTAAGTGCAGGGATACCATTCCAAAAACTCATAAAATCTCCCTGATCACCCAATAATGAGTGACCTGCAGGATCAGAAAGTCAGAAACTCAGAAACGCTCATTTTCTCATCAGGAAGGGTAACAGCAACAGCTGTGCCTCTCATAGGTAAATATGAGAGGTCATATTTACCTATATGAGTTGCCATCAGGTGTCCCACCTTATTAATGAATTACTCTGGATTTAGAGAACGATGTTGGAAGTTTATTTTGCACTTGGTTAGACTATAATAAATTTAGTTTAATCCTTTATCCAAGTGTAAGAAAACAAAGTTTGCGCCTGAAAATATCTTCAGGACTGAGGTAAGGTGGTGCAACACCAGGAAACTCTGAGCAAAGGTGGACCAAGCTCTCATCACTCATTGTCTCAGTATCTCCCATAATGCAAAGCACATCTCCTTGCAGACATGTATATTGCTATGCATTAAGGGAAGGGCCACTATCCAGACCAGTTTCGACCTTTATTGAGTTCTCATCAGTGGGAGGCAGACTTTGCATTATGGGAGATACTGAGACAAGGAGCGATGAGAGCTTGGTCCACCTTTGCTCGGAGTTGCCAACAGTTGCACCACCTTGCCTCAGTCCTGAAGATATTTTTAGGTGCAAACTTTGTTCGCCTACACTTGGATAAAGGATTAAACTAAATTTATTATAGTCTAACCAAGTGCAAAATAAACTTCCAACATCTTTCTCTAAATTCAGAGTAATTCAATAATAAGGTGGTACACCTGTTGGCAACTCATATAGGTAAATATGATCTCTCTTATTGCTTCTGCCTTAGTATCTCTACGTTTGGGTCTGGCTCCCACTGATGAGACCTCAATAAAGTTCGAAACCGGTTGGAAGCTTGGGTGATGAATGGCAGTGATGAGAGCTTGGTCCACTTTTGCTTGGAGTTGCCTTGTGTTGCATCACCTTACCTCAGTCCTGAAGATATTTTCAGGCACAAATTTTGTTTGCTTATACTTAGATAAAGGATTAAACTAAATAACCTAATATTTGTTTGATATATTACAAAGAATAAATATACCTAATGTTTTACTACATGCAATATTGAATATATATAAAGATAATGAAATAAAAATAAAAATAAATGAAAAGTTGTCTGAAAAACAATCTATAAACCAAGGAGTAAGACAGGGATGCCCTCTGTCTCCAACACTTTTCAATATTTACATTAATGAAATATTAATACAGTGGAACACCTTAAACAATCAAGGTATAGAAATTTCCCGGAATAACAAAATAAATATGCTATTATTTGCAGATGATCAGGTAATAATATCAGATAAGGAAGACAATTTGCAAAGAGTAATATATAATTTAAACATTATAGTATAATAGAACAGTTTGAATGAAAATTTCCATACATAAAACTAAAACAATGGCATTTTGTGGACAAATTCCAGTTAGAAGCATAATAGTTATTAATAATAGAACAGATAAATACTTTCAGTTATCTTGGATGTGAAATATCATATGAAGAAGAAAAAGACATAAAATTAAAAACTTGAAAATTTTTACAGATTATAGGCCTGATAAATAGAACACTCAACCCAAGTATAGTACAAAAAGAAACATGCTTGAAAATATACAATACTTTAGCAGTGCCCATATTATTATATTCAGTGAAATTTGGGCAATAAACAAACAAGATAAACAAATGAAATGAGATTTATTGAGAAGGACTGCAAAATACATGTTATTAGATCATAAAAGGAACGAAGACGTTTTAAAAGAACTAAAAACAAAATCAATAGAAGAAAAACTAAACAATTATAAACAAAAATGGATTGAACATGTAAACCGAATGGCCAACACCCGACATCTTAAACAAATACTAAAATATAAACCAATTGGAAAGAGAAGGCAGGGTAGACCTTAGAAAAGGACATTGGATGGATAATGAGACTGGAACAGACCAATATGGTCTATACTCGTAATTAGTGTTATGATGATGAGGTTGGTCAATTGGTAGAGCCTCTGCTACTAATGACTGATCAAAAAGTTAAGGAAGTTCGAGCGCTGTTAGTAGTTGGAAGGGGATCAATCATTCAATGCTGTTGGCACACTCTATCTCGATGAGCCTTTGGACTCCCTGGAGGTGTCACATAATAATAATAATAATAATAAATCATCCAGATGATTACCTTAATAAAAATATTAAGGTCATCATTTGGAGAGTACATGTAGACTGCTTGGACAAAGGTGCATTGTGCCATGATGATCCCAAGTCAGTGCTACTGTGTCCTGGTGAAATGGCTGAGAGAAGGGAACTTACAAAGTTTGAAAGAGGAATTGGCATAGGATGCCATGTTGCAGGCCTATCTGTTTGGCAAATTGTTGACAAATTGGGCCATCCCAAGTCAATAATCAGTGATACCATACTGAGATGGAATTGCAGGGAGTCGACTGCAAGTGCTACCTGCAGTGGAATAAGCACCACACTCACTGAACGTGACCATAGGGTGCCATGAAGGATAATATGTAAAAACCACCATTCATCTCCTGATGCATTGAATGCAGAGTTCCAGACATCGACTTGAACACGATTCTACACACAAACATTCAGAACAGAGGCTCTCATCATGGATTTCCATGGTAGGACCACAATATGCAAGCTCTACATTACCCAAACAAACATGTAGCATTATCACCAGTGATGCAAACATGTACATGGGGGGACATAGAAGATTGAAACCAGTGTTATGGAGCGATGAATCACTACACCCTCTATTCAGTAGCTGAACTGATGTGGGTGTGGCAGATACCTGGTGAACATCTCTCACCAGAGTGCATAAACCCAACTATTAAATTCAGAGGTGGATGTGTGATGGTATGGTCCTGTTTTTCCTGGTTTGGCCTCGGACTTCTGTTTGTGGTGCCATGAACATTGAACTCTGAGAGGTATCTGAACATTCTGTACAATGCAGTCTTTCTGCTTTATGGTGTTTCTGTGGAACTGGCTATCGTCTCTTTCAGCAAGACAATGCACTGTTCATAAGGCTATTGCTGTAACTGTGTGATTTATGGAGATGAACATCACCATATTTAACTAACCTCCACAGAACCCAGATCTCAACCTTACTGAACATCTGTGGAATAAACTGGAGCATCAGGTGACATCAAGGGACATCTGCCCCACAACAGTCCAGGACCTCATTACATGCCTACTGAAAGAATGGTCCAAAATTCCCATTGATCAATATTGTACACTTGTGGAAAGTATGCCCCACAGGATTGCTGCAGTTATTGCAGCAAAAAGAAGTCCTACATTTTATTAGGGTAGGCTCCATAGCTGTTTATTCTTCACACTATAGTGTCCATTGTTTCCAAACAGTGTGTATGTATGTGTGTGTATGTATATATATATATATATATATATATTAGGATAACCAAGCAATTTTATATGCTTGGTCATTTTAGCTCCTAATCCCAAGTATGCAAACAATTAAGTTTGCGCCTGAAACAAAGTTCAAGTCTAAAGATGGCACAACACCAGGGCAACTCATTGTAAAGGTGGTTAAAGCTTTGATCACTATTCTTAGTATTTTCCCATAATGTAAAGCACATCTCACTAGAAGATGTATACTGCAATGCATTATGGGTGGGGTCACTACCCAGACCGGTTTCGACCTTTTTTGAGGTCTCCTCAGTGAGTAGCTAGACCCTAAATACCAAGGTTTTAGTAATACAAAGCCTTATCAACTTTACCTATATAAGTTGCAACAAGGTGTATTAAGTTTTAATAAAAATCTCTGGAGGAGATATTGATGGGAATAAATTTTTAACTTGGGTATATTGTATATTAGGATAACCAAGCAATTTTATATGCTTGGTCATTTTAGCTCCTAATCCCAAGTATGCAAACAATTAAGTTTGCGCCTGAAACAAAGTTCAAGTCTAAAGATGGCACAACACCAGGGCAACTCATTGCCCTGGTGTTGTGCCAGGGCAATGAGTTGTAAATCAGGGTAAATCCTAATATACAATATACCCAAGTTAAAAATTTATTCCCATCAATATCTCCTCCAGAGATTTTTATTAAAACTTAATACACCTTGTTGCAACTTATATAGGTAAAGTTGATAAGGCTTTGTATTACTAAAACCTTGGTATTTAGGGTCTAGCTACTCACTGAGGAGACCTCAAAAAAGGTCGAAACCGGTCTGGGTAGTGACCCCACCCATAATGCATTGCAGTATACATCTTCTAGTGAGATGTGCTTTACATTATGGGAAAATACTAAGAATAGTGATCAAAGCTTTAACCACCTTTACAATGAGTTGCCCTGGTGTTGTGCCATCTTTAGACTTGAACTTTGTTTCAGGCGCAAACTTAATTGTTTGCATACTTGGGATTAGGAGCTAAAATGACCAAGCATATAAAATTGCTTGGTTATCCTAATATACAATATACCCAAGTTAAAAATTTATTCCCATATATATATATATATATATATGAAAGAATGATCATTAACTCGGTTAACATACATATTTTTATAAAGAATTTAGAATCTCGTTTCTAGTCATTCAATTCTTTATTAAAAAAAAAAAAATATATATATATATATATATATATTAAAGATACCAAGATATTTTATATGTATATAAATATAAACTTGGTTTTAATCCATTACCCAAGTAAGCAAACAGACAAGTAAGTCAAGTTTGTGCCTGCAAGTAGTGCAAGTCTAGGTGACCCGCAAAGTAGTGCAACTCGTGGTAAAGGTGGAATAAGCTCTGATCACTATTCTTAGTATTTACCCTTAATGCAAAGCACATCTCCTTGAGGAGATGTATGATGCTATGCAGTAAAGGCAAGAGGCCACTACCCAGACCGTTTCGACCTTTATTGAGATCTCATCAGTGGGATCCAGGCTTAGAAATACCAAGGTTTAAGTAATACAGAGCTTATAAATATTTTAACAAAACAAGTTACCATAAGGTGCTTTGACCTTATTAAATAAAAATCTCAGGATGAGAGATAGATGTAGAAAGTTTTTTTACCTTGGGCATAATATACGTTAAAGATACCAAGCTTTTTATATGTATATAAATAAACTTTTTTTAATCCATTTCCCAAGTAAGCTAACAGACAAGTCAGTCAAGTTTGCTCCTGCAAGTAGTGCAAGTCTGGGCGACTCCATACATAGTGCAAGCCTGGGCGACTCCGTACTTAGTGCAAGCCTTAGGCAACTCGTGGTAAAGGTGGAATAAGCTCTGATCACTATTCTTAGTATTTACCCTTAATGCAAAGCACATCTCCTTGAGGAGATGTATGATGCTATGCAGTAAAGGCAAGAGGCCACTACCCAGACCGTTTCGACCTTTATTGAAGTCTCATCAGTGGGATCCAGGCTTAGAAATACCAAGGTTTAAGTAATACAGAGCTTATAAATATTTTAACAAAACAAGTTACCATAAGGTGCTTTGACCTTATTAAATAAAAATCTCAGGATGAGAGATAGATGTAGAAAGTTTTTTTACCTTGGGCATAATACGTGCTTCTCGACTATGCCAAAAATAAGTTTTTGGCATAGTCGAATGCGGAATGCCTTACTATGGGCAGACAGAGAAATCTATCTTACTAAGTCTCGAAGAGCACCAGCGCGACATTGCTTATAAAAGAACCAGAGCAACTGCTCTGTCAAGCCATGTCCTGTTTTCAATAAACATGAACAACGAAAGCCACCAACATGAAATAAATTGGATATCAACTTCAAACCTACACATCTGCCATGATGAGGTAGAGCGCCGCATTGTCGAGTCAAAGGAAATCGCCTTGGACCCTTTTCACATGAATAACAATCTTAGCTATAATTTGCCTGACTCTTTCAACTCTACTATTAGATACTGGAGATCGCGTGATTCCACACACGCACAGGTGTACAACAATAGAACTTTAACTCGGACTGTAGTTCACGCTCATAATAACTGTAATTTACAGTCGAATATTATGGCTTTATAATTGTATAGCTTTAGAGTGTGTCAATGTTAATTTCAGTGTCTTTTAATATCTTTCTATGTTCTTATCGCCTGATGAAGTCATTCTTGACGAAACATGTTGCGTTTTTTCAAATAAATGTCATTGTGTTATAATTCTCGGGTTTTAAGTCAGTTAATTAGAAAAATGAATATATATATATATATATATATGTGTGTGTGTGTGTGTGTGTGTGTGTGTGTGTGTGTAATTATATGTAATTAATTTTTTAACTTGGGGATACTGTATATTAGGGTTACCAAGTGATTTTATAAGCTTGGTTATTTAACTCCTAATCCCAAGTATGCAAACAATTACGTTTGCGCCTGAAACATAGTTCAAGTCTAAAGATGGTACAACACCAGGGCAACTCATTGTAAAAGTGGATAAAGCTCTGATCACTATTCTTAGTATTTTCCAATAATGTAAAGCACATCTCACTAAAAGACGTATACTGCAATACATTATGGGTGGGGTCACTACCCAGACCGGTTTCAACCTTTTTTGAGGTCTCCTCAGTGAGTAGCTAGCCCTAAATACCAAGGTTTTAGTAATACAGATCCTTATCAACTTTACCTATAGAAGTTGCTGCAAGGTATTTTTATTTTTAATAAGAATCTCTGGAGGAGATATAGATGTAATTAATTTTTTAATTTGAGGATACTATATATTAAAGTTACCAAGTAATTTTATAAGCTTGGTTATTTAACTCCTAATCCCAAGTATGCAAACAATTAAGTTTGCACCTGAAACATAGTTCAAGATGTGCTTTACATTATGGGAAAATACTAAGAATAGTGATCAGAGCTTTAGCCACCTTTACAATGAGTTGCCCTGGTGTTGTACCATCTTTAGACTTGAACCATGTTTCAGGCACAAACTTAATTGTTTGCATACTTGGGATTAGGAGTTAAATAATCAAGCTTATAAAATTACTTGGTAGCCCTAATATATATATATATATATATATATATATACACAGTGACAAGATATACATTACATTTCAAACAGTATGCCAAAGTGACAATGATTTGATCAACCATTATTCTATTGGCATGTCTTCTAGTAGAAAAAAGAATACCCTACATCAGAGCTATGAGACAGCTTGAAGCTATAGCATGGAATGATGAGTTGAGTAGTAAGGAAATAAATGCTGCTTGGGAACTGACAAAGAAATACATAAAAGCAGCAATGTGTGAATATATTCCAAAAGTCAAAAGGCTGAATAAGGTAGGTGCAAAATCGATGAATGAGGGGATTAGGAACGAAATTTGGAAGAAGGAACTTTGGAGGCAGCACAGGATGAGTAACGGTAATAATCAGTTGCATGAAGAGTATAAAGAGCAGACCAGCTGAATAACTCAGTTGGTAAGTAATGAGCAGAAATTGGCAAAACAGCAAAGAAAAACCCTATTGTTTTTTAGATATGTGGCAAGTAGAAGGAAGAATGATCATGTTAAAATGATGTTAATGGATGAAAGTGAAAGATTGGTGACTGCTGCAGAGAACATAGTTATGGTGTTCAGTGAGCAGTTTATCAGGGTGTTTCATCCTCATGTACTATAACAAGGTGATGAATGTATTGGACAAGGGAGATGCATATGCAGTGGTATACTTAGATTGTGCAAAGTTTTTTGATAGATTGCCACAACAAAGTTGGTCGCTAAACTGAAACAGATGGGATGGGATGATGGACTAGTGAGTTGGATAGGTGAATGGCTATCAGCAAATTGTGTATGGGAGGCACTATCTCAAAAGAGGAAAGTCACTAGTGGTGTGCTGCAGGAGTCAGTTTTGGGAACATTGTTATTTAATTTGTTTTTTAATGATATTGGTGATATACAACTGTTTACAAATGATGCAAAACTTGAGAGAGTGATTTGGAATCAAGCAGATGATGTGGCTTTACAGGAGGACTTGAATAAATTGTATGAATGTGCAACAGTTATGGAACTGTCATTTCAATGTTAAGTGTAAGGTTCTGAAATTTGGTAGGCAACAATGGGATGCAAAGTATACACTTCGTGGGGAAATTTTGGAGGAAGTTGATGAGATAAGAGACCTAAGAGTGGTGGTCGACAAGGATCTAAAGTTCAGAGGTCACATTGCACAAATTGTAAAGACATCACATCAGACTATGGCAACGATGCGGGGTACCTTTACTTGTAGAAATAAAGGGATTGATCAGGCCTCATATGGATTATTGTGCACAGTTTTCATCTCTTGGTTTTCACGGTGATGAGAATATGTTGGAAAGGATCCAAAGAATACTATCTAAGGTCATATGGTCTTTCCTGGTCATTGAAATGTGGGATATGAGGATATATTGAGGGAATGCAATTTTCAAAGACTTGTGAATAGGAGGACAAGAGGGGGATATGATTGAGACATTTAAGTTGGTAAAGGGTTGTTACCAGGTTAATATCGAATCAAAGAAATTTTTTGTAGTATACCTGGAAGTTATATAAGAAGGTTCTTAGCAGGGGCATAAGGAGTAGGTTCTTGGTATGGAGGATGGCTAGTCGGTGGAATGCATTGAATGAGTTTTAAAGCATGGTTTGATGGATTTTGTGTTTAACATTGTTTGTCTCCCACAATGACTCTTTTGACTCCACGAAGGTCTAGTGTTAATAATAATAATATTCATTAAATTTATTTTAGTTAATAATGATCTACCTTGTAATTTCTTTAAGAGCAAAAATAATATCACTATATAACATGAAAATATTAATACTAATAATATTTATAATAATAATAATATTATTATTATTATAAAAATCTCCACGGAGTCAAAGACTCGTTGTGGGAGGTCCCACTGTTACACACATAGTATGTCCCCTCGCATTGCCTGAGCGTGCTCACCACACTCTCAGGCAGTGCATTCCAATCACACACACCAGTCTCCATGCAATAAACCTGCTCTTCATCCCTTTGCTCACACTCTCCTTATACAGCTTCCAGGGATGATCTCTTGTTCTCTCGCTATCTTTGTCCATTCCGTGCAAAATCTCTTTCACATTAATCTGGTAATAACCTCTTAACAGCTTATGTGTTTCAATCATATCCCCTCCTCTCCCTATCTGCCAATTTCTACAAATTGTATTTTCTTAAACTGTCTTCATACTCAGCATTCCAGAAATCACCTTAGTCAATCATCTCTGGACCTTTTCCAATGCATCTTCATCTTTTTGAAAACTAGGTGACCAAATCTGTGCACAATAATCCATATGTGGCACTGATCAAAGCTTTCTACAATGGAACCATATCATCATTACTTCTACAAGTCAGTGCCCTCAGCTTTCTCATTATCCACTGTGCTGTCTTCACAATTTTAGCAATATATCACCAAAATTTTAGATCCTTGTCTACAATCACTCCCAGATCTCTCATCTCTTCCAAGATATTTCCACTGATTATGTATTATGCATTCATCTTTGCTTCCCAAATTTCAAAACCTTACACTTTGTAACATTGAATTGAGATCCCTACTCATTTGTTCAATTCATCTAGTGCATTCAAGATAGTTCCGATAGTTCTCTCCAACTTTGCATCATCTACAAACAACTGCATATCACCATTTAAACCTCTCCCAATATCATTTACTTACAAATTAAACAGCAATGGATCCAAAACAGACCTTTGGGATATACCACTAGTAACTTTCCTCTTCTGAGATATCACTTCTCCATAGACATCTCATTGATACTTATCAGACAGCCTATCTCCAATCCAGTGCACTAATCTACTGTCTAGCCCCATCCATTCATTTACTTTAGTTAATCAAGGTGTGATGTAGAGATACTGCAGGGTGATTTAAATAAATTGGCAGTGTGTATAATGGATAATGATTGTTAGTATAATGGACTAAGTGTAATGTTATGCAATTTGGGATGAAATGACTACATGCCATGTATTATATTGATGTATTGATTGCACAAAATTGAGGAGGCTAGGGATTTGGGAGTGATGATGGACAGGGAGTTGAATTTCCAATGCCATATTACAAAATACTCAAAGGGTTACTTAGATGTTGAAGAACACATAAACAGGTAAGGTAGGGAGGTTATTATTCCTCTTTATAAGCTGTCATATGGCCATTCTTTACTGTTGTGCATAGATTAGGTTGACCTGGATTTCTTAAGAGCGAGGAATTTGGTGAAGAGGATCCAGAGATGAATGACCAAGCTGGTGAGGTCTGTGGAATACTTCCTGTGAGAATAGACTGATGTTTATTGTAGTAGCAAAGTTTAGTTAATAGACAGACAAGAGAGACATGATAGAAATTTAGAAGTTACTAAAAAGGTTTTATAAGATTGATACAAAAGAAATTTTCAGTACATGATGAGCAGAGAGAGGGAGGGAGAACAAAAAATCATTGGTGGAGGGTGTGCAAGACTCATTTGTACTTGTGCAAGTCGTATGAGATTTTTTTTCTTTCAGAGAATGGTGAATAACTGAAATGGATTTTCAGAGGTGGTTGCAAGTGCTCTAACACTGAATAAGTTTAATGAGAAGTTTTTTTGGTGTGGTTATAGCCTTTTGGCCGTTTAGGGACAGCTCTGTATATATTCCACCATCTAGGAAAATGAATATAAGCAAGGTGGCTTCCCGTTGCCTTCCTTGCCATACTATATCCTATGGCTATATATCCTATGTGTTCACGGGGCCTGTTTGCTTGCTTGCTGGATGAAAATCTCTAGATAAACTGGTGGAAAAAACCCTGCTGTCCACGCCCAAGACTGCTAACTTGGCTATGGCTGAGAAAAATCCTTAAGCTCCTCATGCCATCGACAGGAATTGAACCTAGGATACTCCTTCCCCAGGCATATGGTTGCAAAGTGCATAGTCACTAGGCTAACTGCACAGACAATGAGAAGTATGGTAGGTATTATTGTGTGAATGATGGTTAGCGTGGGCCTTCTTCTGTGAGTCTTCTGACTCCATGGAAATGCCTGTGTAATAACAATAAATACGCTGTGTTTTTATATCTGTGTGTGTTTTTATATTTGTTTTAGTTACTTATTCTTTGTTTTCATTAGAAGATGATGTTGATGAAAATGAAAACATCATAGAGCAGCAGTCTAAAGAATCAATTATTCCTCTGGAAAGAAAAAATAAGATAGAATGTTTGCTTTCTGAAACCACTGAATTATCTGAGAAAGATGAAAAGGTAATTAAAATGCTATAATGCTTTCTAATATTATAATATAAAAATATAATATTTTTATTATTTTTTAATAAAAAAAAATGAAAATTAGACTATTTGAGAACTAATTTTGAAGATTATCATAAATGTTTTGAAATTCCACCAATATCTTTGATTAACCACCCTACTAGCCAAGGTGGATGAAATAGTGAGACCAAATTGCACTTTTTATCCATGTTATTCAACAGATGTTACAGAATCGTATCCAGATTTAGCTGGATGTCTATAGATGTCATGGCCAGTTGAGGAGTTAAATATTTTTATGTATTTCGTGAAATTTATGAGATTTATTAATTTATTTACTTTTTACATTTGGACTTTATGTATTGCCATCCAAGTATGTCCATGTAGCATTTCTATGAAAATTTATTGAGAACAGTTTATTGAAAGACAGTTTATCACAAATGTTTAAAAGATGATTTATTAAAAAAAATAAACAATTCATTGATTATTTTTAAATAATTCACTAAAATTATTCACTAAAAAATTCACTATTATTTTTAAATAAAATTTATTCAACTGCTATCCCTCCAATAGAATGAAAAAAGCAATTGTGATTCCTATCTTTAAAAAAGGTAATAGAGATGACCCTAAAAACTATAGATGTGTCAGTATACTAAATTCCTGTTACAAAATATATAACAGAATCTTAAATAGCAAACTAATGAAATATTCTGAAAACTTTATTTTAGAAGTACAGAATGGATTTAGAAAAGGACAATCATGTTTAGACCCGGCCTTTTGCCTAAAATTAATAATAGAGGAAAGAAGAGAATACAATTTAGAAACACATATTGCATTTATTGACTTTGAAAAAGCATTTGACAAAGGAAACATATTATTTAACATATTAAAAGAAAGACAAATACCAAATAATATCCTAAAAGCTATTACAAGTATATATGAAAATAATCAAATACAAATAACGTTAAATCATGAGCTATCATATACGAGAGAGATAAACCAAGGGGTCCGACAGGGATGTCCCCCTCTCAGCAATTCTTTTTAATATCTACTTAAATAAAATAATAATAAAATGGAATAAAAATTTACATCAAGGAATTAAACTTTCTTCTACAGTAAATTTAAACAATCTCCTCTTTGTCGACGACCAAATAATAATTACAAATTCTGAAGATAAGCTACAGAAAGCTATTTTAGATCTAAATGAGATATCCAAAGATTATGGTATGATAATATCAACAGAAAAATCAAAAACTATGGCCTTTAAAGGACAAGATCCAGCAAGAACTAAAATAGTAATAGATAACAAGATCTCAGAGGTGAATTCATTTAATTACCTAGGCTGTACGATCACATATGAAAATAAAAAAAATATATAAACGTAAAAATTGCAAAATATTTAAAAATAACAGGAGTAATTAACTCTATATTTAAACCAAACCTAGTTCAAAAACAAACCAGACTAAAAGTATACGATACATTAGCCCTACCAGTCTTAATATATGGAAGTGAAATCTGGACAATAAAACAAAAAGACAAAGATTAACAACAGCAGAAATGAAGTTTATGAGAAAAACTACAAAGTATACCCTATTTGATCACAAAAGAAATGAAGAAATTATGAAAGAATTAAACCAAGAACCAGTAATAGAAAAAATTAAAAAATATAAACATAAATGGATGGAACACATTCAAAGAATGAAAACAGAAAGATTACCAAAACAAGCCTTAAAGTACAAACCATTAGGAAAAAGAAAACCAGGATGTCCTCTTAAATGATTCAATGATGACTTCTAAGGCCAGAACAGGCCATGCTAGGCCTAAATCCTTGATATGCATGATGATGATGATGATGATGATGAAAATTCACTGATAATTTTGATGAATTTTTGAAGCATGTGTTCATAATTATGATAATATAAATTACCAACATTATTATTATTATTATTATTATTATTTCGGGCGACTCCAGGAGTCCTTAGACTCATCGAGGGAGGCCCTAAACATCATGTCCACACAACTATGCGATTACATTCTCACAGTATCTATCATACCTTGTCTTGAACTCGTTTACCGTCATAGCACCCACAACAGACTCTGGCAGCTTATTCCACTCATTTACCACTCTAAAAGTAAAGAACCCAGCTCGAACACTCCTGCTAACCACACTCTTGCCCAGCTTCCATAGGTGTCCCCTAGTTCTCCCACCACCAGTCCTGATCTCAAAAATATCCTCTGAATTAATCCTATAAAATCCCTTTAGCAATTTGAATGTCTCAATCATATCTCCCCTTTTCCGCCTATCAACTCATTTTTGCAATCCACAAATCTTCAACCTGTTCTTATATGGTTCATTCCATAGACCTGTTATCATCTTAGTCACTCGCCTCTGGATCCTCTCCACCTCTTCCCCATCAAGAAGGAACCGAGGTGACCAAATCTGGGCACCGTAGTCGAGATGAGGTCTTATCAAGGCTCGGTACAGAGGTACAATAACTTGCTTGTCTCTGCTCATCAAGGCATTTTTCAACAACCAAGTGAGTTGATGAGCTGATTTAGCTACTTTTGCAATGTGCCCCCTAAACTTCATCTCCCTATCCACCAACACTCCCAAGTTCCTGGCCTCATCAATCTCTTAGAGTACAGTTCCACCAATGTGGTATACTGCTGCTAATCTTTTCACCCCAAAATGCATAACCTTACATTTTGTCACATTAAATTGACATCCATTCTCCTTAGCCCAGAACTCCAATCTATCTAAGTCATCCTGCAAGACTTTGACATCTTCTGCATTCACTATTGCCCTACCCAACTTTGCATCATCAGCGAACAAATGAATTGTTCCACTTAAATCCTTCCCTATATCTTTAATGAACAGATTAAACAGCAGTGGTCCAAGAACAGAACCCTGCGGCACACCACTAGTCACAGGACGTCTTTTGGACTCTACTCCTGAATAAACTACTCTTTGATATCTCTCCATCAACCAACCACCTATCCATCTCACCAACCCTTTATCCATTCCCATATGTTGTAGTTTACGGATTAGTATTCCATGTGGTATCCTGTCAAACGCCTTTGCCAGGTCCAGCAGTATCACTGTAAACCCATTTCCCTTATCCAGTTCAGCCGTCACCTTGACTACTTTCTCCAAGACCCTGACAACGACTCCTGATATGCTGATCGGTCGGTAATTTGCAACCGTAGTCTTGGATCCTCCTTTATGCAGTGAAACTATTTTCCCCTCTTTCCACACCTTTGGGACTAAACCAGACCCGAGACTCAGATTAAACAACATGGTCAAGGGCACTGATAATTCCTTAGCCGCTTCACGCAAGACCCGTGCAGGTATACCATCCAATCCCACAGATGTGTTCACATTAAGGTTCTGTAATAGACTAGTCACCTCCACTTCATTCATCACTATTCCCGTATAAACTAATGGTTCCTTCATTTTTTCAATGTCACCACCTTAATGATATGCTTTTGCAAAGTGCGCTCTCAGTAACTCCACTATATCGACTGATTCAGTGACCTCCTTACCATCGTCATTCCTTAAAATCATTTTGCCGTGTACAGTTTTTTTCTTTCTTGCAGCATGTTGAAAGAACTGTTTGGGATTCTCTTTTGCTTGCATAGCTAGTTTCCTTTCATAATCCGCTTTTGCTTTTTTTACCACACTCGTTACCTTTCTGGTCTGCACTTTATACTGTTCGTGTGCCTGCAGGTCACCCCTTTTTTTTTAAAATTCCCTCTACAGTTGTTTCTTTTTTTTTTTGCAGCTCAAGCTTAATGGTGTTATTCATCCATTTAACCCCTACTTGTTTTGCTATTCGGACCCTAGGTATACAATCAGCCCCAACCTCCTGTAAATGCTTCTTGACCACTTCCCATGCTCTATCGACGTCCAGCCCTTGCAGTTGTACATGCCATGGCACTGATCTAAGCAATCTCCTAAACTTGTCATACTTGCCAGCATGGTAATTCCACATATACCCTGTCTTAATCAAAAATTCCACACCTTTAGCCACCTCCCAGGTCAAGACCTTATGATCACTCTCACCAATAGGTGGCAACATGGTCATATTCATTACAGTCAAATTCTCAGATGCTATTACCAGGTCAAGCACTCTCACACCCCTAGTATTTTCAATTACATGCTGTCTCAGATAGTTATCCCTTAATAATTGAATAAAATCCTTTTCCTTCCTCACATGTGTCCTCTCCTCCTTCCAATCAATGTTACCATAGTTGAAATCCCCCATAATAATTACCCTCCTTCCACTCATTTCATCAATTTCCCTATGCATACTATCTCCACCATCTATTCCATCACCTGGTCTATAGCAGCACCCAACTGTATATTTTATTCTGCCAGTCTCAATCTCATACCAAATAGCCTCAGATGAGCTCCTTTCACTGTCCTGCGATACAACTTCAATTCTCCTTGGCTGCAGTTCATCAGCTATCATCAATAATACCCCTCCCCCCATTTTATTCTCTCTGTCCCTCCTAAACACACTATAACCTACACATTCTATCCCACTAACTATATCATCTTCCGTCAACCATGTTTCACTAATGCCAATAACCTGTGGCCAGGAAGAGCCAGTCAAGGCCAAAAATTCTTCCTTCTTGTTCCTAATACTCCTGGCATTAGTATACATGAAATGCAGTGATCCCTTAGTCCCACCCCTATATTGATGCGTTATTCTACATGACCCATTCCCATTTTTTGTCCTTAGTGCTGGCTCGGGTACATTATATACATTCTTACACTCATCTGTCTCACTGATGTCTGCATATCCATTTCTCCCCCTCCTTGGTAGTTCTAGTTTCCCTGGGTTTGCACATCCATTTTCACTTCATTCAGCAACACTCTTTCCAGTCTCCGCACACCAAGTCCATTCAAATGCAGGCCATCCATCTTGTATAAGTCCTTTTGCCCTTCAAACTCATTCCACACGTCCATGAATTCCACACCACACCGTCTGCATAACCTGCGCATAATGTCATTTGCAACTATGGCCCTCCTTCTAAACTCCTCTCTGTCATACCGCGGCAACAGACTAACCATTCTAACTCTGTCACTCTTTTCTTTCGCTACCTTTAACAATACTTTCAAGTCCTCTCTCATAAAAAATGTATCACCTTTCAATTCATTCGTACCCACCACAATTATTAATTCTTTCACCCTCTGTTTTTGCACTCTAATACTCTCACTTACATCCTTAAATTTCGCACCCGGTAAGTACGATTTATTGGGTGATTCTTTCTCATTTCCATAGTTTTCTATTCTCATTGTCCTATGACAATAGAAAACTATGGAAATGAGACTCACCATGGAAAGTGTTAGACAACACAAAGCCTATTATACTATTCCTTAAACTCATTTGCAGTCTGCACTCTCACTACCTTCTCAGTCATTACGATCCATAGTCCTCCCACTTTTCATGCAAAAAAGCTACTTCTTACTCATCTCTCCCTGTTGTAACTTATTATTATTAGTTTATTCACACATTTGAAAAACAACCTAAACAAGATATCATTCAAATAACAATTTGACTGGTGATACAGCATAATTCACATTCTACCAAAGAATGCAAGAATAATTTCTCAGGTAGCGTCATAAAATATGGACTGTTCGAAGCAATGCTGTTTTTTGTAGGTTATAAGTAGTCAATTTGTTGATGTTTAATTGTTTAATTCTTGTAGATAAATAGCTTCTTTGAATTTGCACCAAGAGAACTGATAACAGCTGGGATGACCTCTGTCTGTTTAAGCCACAGCTAGCCAACTTCAGTTGCCAGAGCTCGATATTTAGTAATTTTTGTCTATTATTATTATTATTATAATTATTATTATAGCATGAGAGCAAGAATTATGAATGATATGCTAGCAGAAATGTGTGAGGAGAAAGGAGTGCAGTTTGTTAATGTGTGGAATGACCTTGAAGGATGAAGTGAACTGTATAGAAGCGATGGACTGTATTTGAGTGGTTTTGGTGTGAGTTGCTTGGAGAGACTGCTGCTAGAAGGTAGAGAAGTGAGTGCAGAGAATGAATTTAATCAAGTGGGAAGCAGGGTGGAAGAATGGGAGAGTATGACAGGAGAGATTGAATAGTAGTTATGAATGAAGAAGTGAGTGGCATGAGTATAGAGAATGAGAAAACAGGTGTGCAAGACAGACAGGGAAATGGGGAGGTTCAGGGTGGACAGAGGAACATAGCGTGAGAAAGGTAGATGCTCCAAGAGGATGTGAATGCATGTGTAGACAAAAAGGAAAGGAGATGACCTGGAATAAAGGTAAAACAGATTTGAAGAAGTTTCTAAGATGAATAAGGAGAAAAAGAAATGGCTCGAGTTAGTAATGGAGAAGTCACATCAAATAAGTGGCATCAGTGGAACTAGCTATAGATCCAGGAATAAGCTGCTGTGTTTGTATATAAAGTATAAGAAACAAGGCAAATGAAATGGTTGCATTAATTGAGTCTGTTCACTGAAAAATTGTTGGAATAAGTGAGACAGGAATAGAGATGGAAGGGTATGATGTGGTTCATGAGGATAGAAAGGGTAAAAAAAAAGGGGGGGGTGCTACTGATGATAGAGAAAGAGTTATGTCCATACAAAGTAGAGATGCAAGAGGGAAATTTGAGGCAGTGTGGTGTGAGATGGAGGTGAATAGAATGAAATACTCAGATGTTGTTATAGATCTGGTAATGTGGATGTAGTGACCATGAAATGTATAATCAAATTAGCCCAAGCATATAAGAAAAGGGTAATCATTATGGGGGATTTTAATTATGGCAATATAGACTGGGATGATGAGATATCAACTAGAAGTAAAGAAAGTGGAGTTTCTTGAGTTTTTGAGGGATAACTACCTTCAAACAGTATGTAACAGAGGGCACACGAGGATTGAGGGTCTTGGATTTGATCATCTCATCAGAGGATGTAATTATTAATGAAGTGTCAAATCACCCTCCAGTTGGCAAAAGTGATCATGAAGTGATTACCTGGGTGGTTGCCAGCAATGAGGACCTCTGTGAGAAAAGGGTATATATGGAACTACAAGGCTGGTGATTATGAGGAGCTCAGGAGACAGCTTGCAGGTCTAGCATGGAATGAGGAGTTAGCTCAATTCAATGAGAAGTTAGCTCAAAATAGATCAATGCAATTTGGGGGATATTCAAGAACTATCTAATAGAAGCAATGTCTAAATATTAGGTAGTTCTTGAATATCTCCCAAGTTGTCAGAAGGTTAAATAAGGTGGGTGTGAAATGGATAAATGAAGAGATTAAGCATGTGATACTGAGAAAAAAGGCATTATGGAGGCAGCATAAGAGAAGTGGTAATAACCAATTCCATGAAGATTACAAACACCAAGCAAGGAGGATGACTTGCTTGGTAAGGGTAGCAGAAGTGAAGTACGAGGGGGGGGGGGTCTGACTTCACCTTGACCATAGATGGCAAGACTATCGGCAAGATTTTTTTTTCCAAGTTGGCACATCTCTTATAAGCATTCATTTGAAATTGCAAGTCATTCTATCAGGCAGTTTGTTTTATATAGCTGTCTGAAGCAAAAGCGTTGTCTGTATCCCTTGAAATGGATAAAATTGAGTATCATGTGGTTATAAAATTCTTTGTGAAAGATGGTTTAATGCCAAAAGAAATTCATTCGAAGTTCATTTAAGTTTATGGGTACTCTTCTCCTTTGTTTTCGACAATTAAGAAAGGTTCTGCCAGGTTTAAACGTGACCGTACCAACCTTGAAGATGATCCACATGAAGGATGTCCAGAAAGTGTAACAAACCAAAAATCATTAATGAAGTGCACGATATGGTATTGGATGACCAGGGAGGCAAAGTGCATGAATTACTGAGACTATAGGCATTTCAAAAGACCATGTAGGATATATTTTGCATGAAGAATTGCAAGTGAAAAAGCTTTGCGCAAGATGGGTGCTGCACTTGCTCACAGCAGATCAAAAATACACTCGCATGAAAATCTTTGAACAGTGCTTGGAGCATTTTAACAAGAATAAAACTGATTTTGTGCATCGACTTATTACTATAGATGAGACTTATACCAGAATCCAAACATCAGTCAAAACAGTGGACAGAAGCCGGTTGTTCAGCGCCAAAGAAGACAAAGTTGGTTCCATCACCAGGAAAGGTCATGGCATCGGTATTTTGGGATGCTAAAGGCATTTTGTTTATTAATTATCTTGAAAAGGGTAAAACGACTGGGGAATATTATTCTGATCTTTTAACCAGACTAGACAAAAAAATTCGTGAGAAAAGACCCAGTTGGTAGAAGAAAAAGTCATTCTTTCATCAGGACAACGCACCAGCCCACAAAAGTGTTTTGGCAATGGGAAAATTAAGGGATCTGCACAATAAATTGTTGGAACAGCCACCTTATTCCCCAGATTTGGCTCCCTCTGACTTCTATCTCTTCCTCGCTGGTCAGCGTTTTTCTTCGAATCAAGAGGTGATTGCAGCTGTAGAGGAGTATTTTGCAGATCTTGCTGAGAATCACTGCATGGACGTGATAATGGTGCTGGAGCATCTCTGGAATAAATGTATTCGTCCTAAGGGAGATTATGTTGAAAAATAAAAATAATTTTGAAATTATAAATTCTTTTTTTTATTGTTAGGCCAAGAACCTTTCAGACCACCAAACTGCTGCTCATACGGAGGTGGTAATGAAGCCAAAAAGAATCTTAGGGAATTATTTCGATATGTAGCCAGCAAAAAAAGAAAAGAATAATTATGGAAGGATGACATTGATTGGAGAAAATGGTATAAGGACAAGTGCTGTGGAAGATATAGTGGAGATACTTAATGAGCAGTTCATAAATGTCTTTCATTCTTATGAATGTGACATAATGGAGAGTTTGAGAGTAGTTGATGATGGGGAGAAGAGACTGAATGTAAGTGAACAAGAGGTATATGGGGAATTGAGCAAACTTGATGTTAATAAGGCTCTGGGAATTGATAATATATCACCACATATTCAGAAGGAATGTGCCAGGAGTTGGCATCTGCCTTGACATATTTTTTTAACATGAGTCTTGCACTGGGTTGAGTTCCAAAGGAGTGGAAGGAGAGCAAGATTGTGCCCCTTTATAAGAGAGGGGATAAAACTCAAGCATCAGATAGGCTTATCTGTGTGTCAGGTCACACAGCCACCCTTCTTGCATGTGCTTTGTATTCAATATATTCAATAATCAATTCCATGAGGAATACAAAGCACCCTTCTTGCATGTGCTTTGTATTCCTCATGGAATTGATTATTACTGTGACATCTGCCTCCATAATGATTTTTTCTCTGTATTGCATGATTAATTTCTTCATTCATTCATTTCAGCATGCAATATAGAGAAAAAAGGCATTATGGAGGCAACATAGTAATAATCAATTCCAGGTCGTCCCCTTCTCTGCTGGAAGGCTGGAACTAGTAAAACATTAGTATATTGTGTCCATTCTTTATATTCTTCAGACAAACTGTTATAGAATGAATTACAACATATTCATTCCACCTTTTTATCTGATGATTTTAAGGATTATTTCATCAAAAGAGCTTTTAACAGTTATGGTATCTCTACCTCTTCAAATATAGAAGAAACAACTCACATTTCTACCCCTTTTTTCTTGGTATTAGTGAATGCATAGCGAAAGGTTTAAAACTGCTGAATATTTTTGTTGCCATTTGCCCCATGAAATAAGTCTCCATCTTTTTTGATTCTCCTAAGGACAAGCTTTCACCTCTCATTATCTAGGCATCTACTAGATTCCTTGTTCTTTGTGAGTTTTTATATTTATTTTGGACAAACAGGAAGATCTGCTTTTATTTGGCTAGAAGAACACAGGTCTTATATTAAATACCACGAGCCTGAACAGTCTGGACTTGTGGAGCATACTATTGATACTAAATATAGAGTTCATTGGAACAAGACAAGAGTTCTTCATAAAAGTTGTTCTCATATAATGGCTTTATAAAGAAATGTATGGAACTTTACTTCACCGTTCTAACTTAAACAGTTTGATGGTCTATGTATCCCCTTTGTTGGAGATAGTATTTTTTAAATCAGCTAATCTTTCCTAACTTTATTTTGTCTAAATATACATGGGCATCCACAGAAAATTTTCCAGGGGGAGGGCAGAGCCTTGGAGACAAATAATTATATCAATAAATTTTTATTTAATTATTTATTTATTTATTATTATTTTTTTTTTCACAAGGAGATCTTAGGGGGGGAGCGCAGTGCCCCATTTGTCCCCCTCTGCAGACGCCCATAAATATATATAATTTTTTTTTAAATACGTTAGGAAATTACTGAGGGACGACTACTTTCAAATAGTTATTGTTTAAGAGATACTTGTGGCATGAGAGGTTTCTTCAATTTACACAAAAAAACACAAGGCATAAGTAATACTATTTATTTAAGGTCATATTATTTCAGCCTGAAAATTACAGTGGTGACAATAGTTAATTACAAAGTAGAATGCGAACAATGGATTTTAGCTATTAGTAATAATCAGTGCCGACTTGTACATAAGCACTGCGACACTGCAGCACCTACAAGGAAAAAAATGAAAAAATTAAATTTTGTTTGTGTTTATAAATAATAACAATGTTTGCAACATTATATAAATGCAATACAACACATTAAAGCTTATAGCTTATGTTTCGACGCTGATTCAATAGTTATTAATTGGAATTATTCAATTAATGCTTTAGATTATGAAACAAATGCACTGCGATCTAATGCAGTGTCAGAATTATCACATTCAGTAAGTTTCGGCTAGACTCGCCGATATTCGTTTGCACTTGTCACTGCATGTAACAAGTGAATTTGACAGTGCTCTTTGAGTAGTTGCTACAGATAAATTGTATGCTTGTGCATGTTATTTCTGTGAGATACGAAACTTTTATTATTGGTATGTGTTTATGATGAGAGTGAAATATTTTTGGTAAATCTTATTTTATTCTGTTAAAATAACATATAACTATTTATTATAGATACAAGGGTGAATTATGATGAGTGTCGCTGTTGAAAATATGAAAAGAATTATATTTTCTCAATTATCGTTACATGAAACAAATGCACTGCGATCTAACGCAGTGTCAGAATGTCGAAACCGACACTGCTCATTGAGTAGTGTTGCTACATTGTATGCTTGCATGCGTTATTTCTGTGTATGAAACTTTTATTATTGGTGTGTGTTCATGGTGAGGGTGAAATATTTTTAATAAAGCAATTTTTTAATATCTAAATTTACTTATTAATAAATTGGTTACTGATTAGGAAAGCAGCACCCCCCCCCCCACTTAAAATCTTCACCAGACGCCACTGGTAATAATGTGAACTTAATTTAGTATATTTAAATATGTTTTATACTTATAATTAACTTATACTTATATAGTTATAGTTATACTCACTTATAATTCTCATAGAAATGCTTATACGTTGGTTGCACATGATTACTAAATAACTTAAGGAATTCACAACGTATACTGGAATATAAATTAAAATAAACTTTAATATATACTTCCTATATTTCGGCAACATCACGTTGCCATCTTCATGGGAACATAAGATTAAGACACGTGCACACAGGCACTAAAACAGCAAATGAGGTAGAAGTGAGGAAACTACTGTTTTTCCTAAAGTCCTGATGTGCCCCCTAGCAGGCTATATTAGGTATTCTTGGCCATTGGATTGATTCTTAAGATGTACATCTCCCAATTTGGCAGTCTCATGCATCCAAATTTGTTGAGTTTGGCATGTTTCTTGGGGCTGAGGCTGATTCTATGAATAGTCTTTCAAATTTAAACTTGCTGCAGTGTATTGCTGTGGCTTTCTTCCACCATATTCTGTGGTGTATCCAGAGCATGGTCTGCAAGCCCAGAGTGGCTGTACTGGTGAAACCAGATGTAGTCTTTATGTTCCAAAATTCTGATATTCGCTGCCAAATAGGCAGGACAGCGAATATCAAAATTTCGGAACAGAATAACAAAGATGATTTCAGGATTGTACAGTGTCAGTTACGAGGATTGACTGAGGGAATGTGGACTGTAGAGTTTGGTGGATAGAAGAAGGAAAGTTGATATTATTATTATTATTATTATTATTATTATTATTATTATTATTATTAAACAAGACATCATGCAGTCAAAGACTCATCTAGGAGGTCCTTTTATCTCACACACATCTCATCATACTGGATCTTAAACACATTCAAACTCCTTGCAGACACCACACTCTCAGGCAAGGCATTCCAATCATTCACAACTCTGCACGAAAAAAACCTGCCTCTCACTCCCCTACTCACACCCTCTTTATACAGTTTCCAGGGGTGACCTCTGGTTCTCCCCTGATCTCCCACTATTCTCTGTAGAACTTCTCCACCATTGATTCTATAACAACCCCTTACCAACTTGTAGGTCTCTATCATATCTCCCCTCTTCCTTCTCTCCACTAGACTCTGCAAATTACATCTTTTCAATCTTTCCTCATACTCGACATTCCAGAGGTCAGAAACTACCTTAGTCAGTCGCCTTTGGAACCTTTCCAACATCTCTTCATCCTTCTGAAAACCAGGTGACCAAATCTGGGCACAATAGTCCATGTGTGGCCTAATCAAAGCCTTATACAGTGGAACAAGAATCTCCCTACTTCTACACGTCAGTGTCCTCCTCATCATTCCCAGAAGTCTTTGTGTTGTCTTCACAATTTTGGCGATGTGTCCCCTAAATTTTAGATCCTTATCCACTATCACTCCCAGATCTCTTATTTCCTCTACTTCCAACAATATATTCTCACCAAGCATAAATTCTGCATCCCATCTTTGTCTTCCAAATTTTAAAACCTTACATTTTGCAACATTGAACTCACATCCCCATTTGCTTGCCCAATCACTAAATTTATTCAAGTCTTCTTGCAAGGCCACAACATCTTCACTACTCTTTATGGTTCGTCCCAACTTTGCATCATCTGCAAACAACTGAATATCTCCATCCAAATCTTCGCCAATATCATTAATATACAAGTTAAATAGTAATGGCCCTAAAACAGATCCCTGAGGCACTCCACTAGTGACTTTCCTTTTCCTGGATATTGCATCCCCATACACAACTTGTTGATACCTATCAGATAGCCAGTCTCCAATCCAATGCACTAATCTAATATCCAACCCCATCTGCTCTAGTTTGACTGTCAACTTATCATGAGGTACTCTATCAAAAGCTTTTGCGAAATCCAAGTATATTACTGTGTATCCTTCTCCTCTGTCCAAGGAAGCAGTCACTTTATTTTAATAAATAAGTAAATTACTAAAACACGACCTCCCTTTAGCAAATCCATTCTGTCCATCAAAGATTATACCATTGTTGTCAACCCAACTCTGGATCCTAGTTCTCACAAGCTTCTCCAACAACTTAACCACAACACCTGACACACAGATAGGCCTATAGTTTGATGCTTGAGTTCGATCACCTTCTTTATGAAGTAGCACAATCTTGCCCTCCTTCCACTCTTTAGGAACTTGACCAAGTGCAAGACTCGTATTAAAAAAATATGTCAAGGCAGGTGTCAACTCTCTGGCACATTCCTTCAGAATACGCGGTGATATATTATCAAGTCCCACAGCCTTATTTACATCTAGTTTACTCAACTCCCCTAACACTTCTTGCTCACCTACAGTCAGTCTCTCCTCCCCATCATCAACTGCTCTTAATCTCTCCATGAAGTCACATTCACAAGATTGAAAGATCTTTATGAACTGCTCATTAAGTATCTCCACCACACATTCTGCAACAGCTGTCTTTATACCATTTCCTCCAATAAATGTCATCATTCCATAATCATTCTTTCTTTTGCTGGCTACATATCAAAAGAACTCCCTAGGATTCTTTTTAGCTTCATTAGCTAACTGCTGTTCATACCTCTCTTTAGCTACTCTCACCAACCAAGTCACCCTCCTTGCCTGGTCTTTGTAGACCTCATGAAATTGGTTACTGCCACTTCTCTTATGCTGCCTCCACAATGCCCTTTTTCTCTGTATTGCATGCTTAATCTCTTTATTCATCCATCTCACACCTACCTTATTTAACCTTCTCACCCGTGGTATACATTTAGACATTGCATCCACTAAATATTTTTTGAAAATCCCCCAAGCTGCATTGATCTTTTTTCCAGCTAACTCCTCATTCCATGCAACACCTGCAAGCTGTCTCCTGAGCTCTTCATAATCACCCCCCTTGTAGTTCCACATATACCCTTTTTTCACAGGGATCCTTGCACTGCTGGCAACCACCCAAGTAATCACCTCATGGTCACTTTCACCAATTGGTGGATGATTTGATACCTCATTGATAATTACATCCTCCGATGAGATGACCAAATCCAAGACTCTTAATCCTCTTGTGCCCTCTGTTACATACTGTCTGAGGTAGTTATCCCTCAAAAACTCAAGAAACTCATTTTCTTTACTTCCAGTTGCTATCTCTTCATTCCAGTCTATATTGCCATAATTAAAATCACCCATAATGATCACCCTTTTCTTATTTGCTTGGCTTATTTGACTATACATTTCATTATCACCACCATCCACATTACCAGGTCTATAACAACATCCCACCAAGTATTTGATTCTATTCACCTCTATCTCACACCATACTGCCTCAGAACCACTGGCCCCATTTCCCTCTTGCATCTCTACCTTGTATGGACATAACTCTTTCTCTATCATCAATAGCACTCCCCCTCCCTTTTTACCCCTTCTATCCTCACGAAACACATCATACCTTTCCATCTCTATTCCTGTCAGGATGTCATCCTCATCTAACCATGTCTCACTTATTCCGACAATCTCTGGGTACACAGACGCAATTAGTGCAACCATTTCATCCGCCTTGTTTCTTATACTTCTAGCATTGGTATACAAACACAACAACTCATTTCTGGATCTACAGCTAGTTCCACTGATACCACTCACTCGATGTGATCTCTCCATGCTGGACTGGGGCCATTTCCCTTTCTGCTTCTTCATTTTAGAACCCTTTGCAATTCCATCTGTTTCCTTTTGATCCCTGATCATCCCATTACGTTCCTGCCTACACATTCTCTCACCTCCTCTTGGAGCATCCACCTTTCTCACGCTGTGTATCCCTGTCCACCCTGAGCCTCCCCGTTTCCCTGCTCCTCTTGCACACCCATTCTCTCATTTTCTATACTCATACCACTCACTTCCCCATTCATTTCCACTCCTTCAATCTCTCCTGCTCTTCCACATCACTCCCCTCTCGATCTGATTCATTCTCTCTATTCACTTCTCCACTTTCCAGCAACAGTCTCTCCAAGCGACTCACACCATAACCATTCAAATGCAGTCCATCACTCCCATACAGCTCACTTCGTCCCTCAAACTCATTCCACACATTAACAAACTGTACTCCCATCTCCTCACACATTTCAGCCAGAATATCATTCATATGATCGAGACTTTTAAACTGTTGAGAGGCAGCTACAGGGTAGACATTGGGAGTTCTTTCGCTTGGTTGAACAGCAGGAAGGAGTGATGACAAGGGACCCATCCCTGGAAAGGAAACTGTGAGCAAGAGGGTGAGGGTGGTTGAACCATGGAATGCATTGCCTTATAGAGTGGTGAGAGCGAGAACACTCAATAAGTTCAAGGAGTAGTATGATAGACTTTGTGTTTCCTAGGAAGGACCTCTTGCAGTGAGTCTTTGACTCCATTGAGGCCTGAATAATAATAATAATAAAAAAATAATTAATCATGTAGTGTTGTCATAGTAGTTGTATGCCACTTGAGGGGGTGGGTGTACTATCAGAAAATTGATGATCATTGTGTATTACATCTCATTTTCTATTGAATTAATAAACAAAATTGCCTTTTATAGTCAAGTAATGAAGCTTTCTTAAACATATTTTTTACTTGGAGAGGGAAGTTAATTTCACTTGTATGTGTGAGTGTTGGTGTTAATATTTAAGCCAATAACAATATACCCAATAAGGACTGAAGTTCTCTAGTGGTTTGTCTATTTTGTGTGTTTGGCAGGGGAAGAGAAATTGACATTGACTTACAAGACTGCCTAAGTCTTATTCAGTTGATAAAACCCCAGATGAGATTGAAATACTTGTTCTTCCAAACACATCATTCTTCTAACTGCTAAGGAGAATGCTGTTATAATATACATCAGTAAGTTATGTTGCATATGTGCTGATATAATAATTACTTTATGGATTATAGTTGTGCAACTGATTTTATAATTTGGAAAGCATGGTGTTTTAATTTACTTGAAGGAACTAGACCAGATGGTTTTTAGAACTAAAGAAGGAAATGAAGAAAAGGAGCAGTGGATTAATGAACAGCAAAAATTAAGACTTCAACAACTTCTTGATGAATGTAGTGATGAATCTGATGTAAGTGTTCATGTAAGGTTTAATTACAATGATAATTTCTTTTTAAGATTTGATGGTCAATTATTGGACATGTTATGATGTTTGCTGATATATATATATATATATATATCAGGATTAATGTAAATGTTGAAATCATCAGTAACATATATATATGCTGATGACACAGCTCTCCTGGCTGACAATATTCAGGATCTTCAAAATCTTCTGGAACTAGTGAACAAGGAGAGTGAAAAAAATGGGATTAAAAATAAATATGACCAAAGCTAAATTCATGGTCATAAGCAAGAAACCAATTCTTAATTCAGCACTTTCTTTAAATGGGAAACAAATAGAAAGAGTGACAAAGTTTAAATATCTCGGATGCTGGTTAAATGAAGAATGCAATCCAGAAATGGAAATAAAAGTTAGAATTGAAATGACAAGAAAAAATGTTCTCCATGAAATCAACACTGTATAATCGCAATTTAAATTTAGAGCTTAGAGCACACATGGTTAAATGCTATGTATGGTCTGTACTGCTGTACATTGCAGAAACATGGACCTTGAAGTCAACATCAATAAAAAAAAAAAACTTGAAGTCTTTCAGATGTGGTTATACAGCCGAATGTTAAAAATCCCATGGACAGCAAAAACGTCCAATCAGGAAGTACTGGAACAAATGGGGAAATCACGTGAACTTTTAGATACCATAAAAAGAAGGAACACTGCATATCTTGGCCACCTATTATTATATTATGTTTACAACTATTATATTAATTTGTAAATTAAAGTATTCAAAGTTATCCCACAATTAATTGCATTGAACCAATTAAGATGAATGCTGATGTGCTATGCACACTTATAACCTTCATACATCAATAAAAAATGCAATCATACAGTTAAATTTATGTGAATTTTGTAGAGCGAGTTGCATAAGCCATATGACAGCACATCCAACCTAAATGGGCACATGACACCAATGATATATATATATATATGTATATGTATTCCTGAGCTTCTACTCAGTTGTTATGGTACATTTTAAAATTAGATATTTAATGACTTTAAACCGAGATAAAATATTAAGTTTTAATGAGAATGATACAACTAGTTTCAGTCTTTTACAGCCTTCATCAGGTATCCACTAAAGGTAGAACACAATAATAAAAATTGAAGTTACAAAAAACTGAGAATTACAGGCAAAAATGCAATAATTGACATGAAAAACGTTGTATTTTTCACGTTGTTCTATCCAACGTGCCATTGTCTGTTGCATGCGTGCTTGTAAGTTCTCAAGAATGCCAGTATTGAACAACTGCAGTATAGCTATCAGGGATGTTGTAACTTAAATTGCTGTTCAAATGTTCAGGATTAAGGAGGATTTCCCTGGATTCCATGATTTTCCTTTCAAACTCATCACTGCAGCGAAAAATGTTTTCGGATTTATCCTAGCAAACTGAGTGACTTTGTAGATCATCATGAGAATTGTTTGAGAAAAGAACATGACTGGATGGCATCGATGCATGTGATCTTTTATAGGAGATGTCTCTCTTATGTTCTTCTATACGTAGTTCAATAGATTTGTTAGTCTGTCCAAAGTAAGGAATATTACAATCGCACCATAATTTGTATACACCTGGATATTTTAGGTTGTGATGAATAGGCTTCAGATGGCTTATAAGAGAATGGATTTTAGGTAATGTAGTATGGTGTGTGTGTATATATATATATATTATTATTATTATTATTATCATTATTTGGTAACCTCTATGGAGTCAACAAACTCATCATGGGAGGCCTACTCAACCAGCAACATGTCTATCATAATGAACTTTGAAGTTATTTGTGGTACCTGCACTCACAACACACTCAGTCAATGTATTCCATTCACTGACAACTCTCCGTGGAAAAAATCTACTCCTCACAATCTTCTTCACCACATCTTTATACAACTTCCAGGGATGATCTCTCGTTCTTCCCATCTTAACATCCACTCTTTTTATAATTTCTTCTGTATTAGTCTGATAGAATCCCTTAACTAACTCGAAGGTCTCTATCATATGTACTCTTTTCCTCCTATACACCAACCACTATAACCCACATTCTCTCAAATGCTGTTCTCAACCAACAGTCCAGAGTCCTGATATCACTTTGGTTATTTGTCTTTGGATCCTCTCTAGTGTTTTCACATCACAACAAAAACTTATTAGGTAACCAAACATGAACACAGTAGTCCATATGTAGTCTGACCAATGCCTTATATAGAGGCATCATCACCTCCTCAATTTACTTTTTTATCATAACAGCAACACAATGTTCACTCTTTGCAACACATGCCATGTGCCCCCGGAACTTCACTCCGCTGTCTACCATCATTCCAAGATCCTGAATTTCATCCACTTCCTGAAGTACAGCTCCACAAATACAGTATGTAGTCTTATATCTCTATATCCCAAAATGTAACACCTTGCATTTATTAATATCAAAACTGCAACTCCACTCATTTGTCTAAGCTAAAAGTCTGTTCAATCTTCCTGAAGGGAATTAACATCAGCACGACTCTGATAATTCTACCTAACTTTGCATCATCAGCAAACATTTGAAGATCCTCAGTCAGTCCACATGAAATATCATTAACAAATAAGTTAAACAGTAGAGACCCAAGAACAGAACCTTGAGGCACTCGACTGGTCACTTTCCTTTTCTGAGACATGGCTCCATCATACACAACTTGCTGGTATCATTCAGAGAGCCAATCTCTGATCGATCTAATCAATATGCTTTCTATTCCTATCCTCTGCAGCTTGCACACCAACTTATCATGTGGTAATCTATCAAATGCTTTTGCAAATTCCAACACTATCACTGTATATGATTTACCCTTATTCAACACATTTGTCACCATATCATAAAACATAAACAGATTGTTAAAACAAGCCCTTCACAAAACCATGCTGACCATCATAGAGAATTTTATGTCAATCTACCCAATCCTGTATTCTATTTATAACCAATTTTTCCAACACTTTGATCACAACTGCAGATATACAGACCAGTCTGTAATTGGAAACTTCTGTTCTCTAATCATGATTGTGGAGAGATATTATTTTGCCTCCTTTTCACTCCTTAGGAACCTTCCCCATTGCAAGACTTTCATTAAATAACCAGAACAATGGCATGGCTAACTCTCGTGCATATTCTTTAAAAATACGTGGTAATATATCATCCATTCCCACAGCCTCATTAACATGTAACCCAAGCAACACTTGATACATCTCTGATTCTTTCACCTTTAATTCTCACCTTTTTTAAATTTTTATTTTCACTTTTGATATATATATATATATATGTATATGGAGAGAGAGAAAGTAGGCGAGACCTTTTTTTTAACCCTATCTAGCATTTGGAGACCTGGTGGGAAGTTCAATCTCTACCACTAACCAGTCAGAGTTATATGATTAAATAAATTTAATGACTAGAAGCCACCAAAATAGAAAAAAATACTATTTATTATTTGAGCGCACAAATAGTTTCATTTGCTTAGAAAACTTCATCAGGTGCATAATATGAGAAGAGAAATACAAAAATATGCATTACAAGAGGCAATTATAAATTAACTTGCAAACATATTGCTGACGTTTGAAGGCATTCTGGATGCAATAGTATTGTTGGCCATGTCCCCGTAGGCATGATCTCATGTACGCTGAAGTTGGATCGCTAAAAAGTGACAATCAGATAGGTTATAACTAAGGTTAGTATTAAGATGGACCAGATTGAGGACAATTTCTGTTGATTTCACAGTTCTCTCCAGCTCATTGTAGCATCTGGGACAAATCAGAAAACATTTTTAGATTCTGCGATGAACTGGGGAGAATAATTGTAGAATCAACAGAAACAGTCCTCAATCCTCTCCATCTTAATACTAACCTTAGCTATAACTTATCTGATTGTCACTCTTCAGCTATCCAACTTGGGCATACACGAGATCATGCCCATGTGAATGTACCTAACAATAATACTTTTCATGCAGTAATCCACCTCCCTCATCCAGTGCAGCTGACACCTTATTATAATAAGTAAGCATAACTAAAACATAACCTCCCTTTAGCAAATCTGTGCTGCCTCATCAAAGATAATACCACTGTTTTCAACCAAATTCTGGATCCTGGTTCTCACTAACCTTTCCAACACTTTAACCACAACACCTGACATACAGATTGGCCTATAGTTTGATGCTTGAGTTCTGTCACCTCCCTTATAAAGTGGCAATCTTGACTTCCCCTCCTTTGGAACTTGACTCATATTAAACAAATATGCTGAGGCAGATGTCAGCTCTCTGATACATTCCTTCAATATATGTGGTAATATATCCTCAATTCCCACAGCTTTATTAACATCACGTTTGCTAAATTTTCCATACCTCTTGCTCATTCATAGTCAGCTTCTCCTCATCCATGGCTCTCAAACTCTCCACGATGTCACATTCACAAGGATGAAAGACTACATATTGAAAGAACTCCCTAGGATTTTATTTATTTTTTATTTTTTCAGCTTCATTAGTTAACTGCTGCTCATACTGAATTTGTGCTATCCTGCTATCCCCCAACTGTGAGTTACCCTCCTTGCCTGTTCTTTGTATTCCTCATGAAATTGATTATTATCATTCCCCTTATGTTGCCTCCATAATGACTTTTTTTCCTCTGTATTGCATGTTTAATCTCTTCATTCATCCATTTTACACCTACCTTATTTAAACCTTCTGACCTTTGGAATGCATTTAGACATTGCCTCTATTAGATTCTTGAATATCATCCAAGCAGCAATGATTTCCTTTCCATCCAGCTCCTATTCCATTCTACAGCTGCAAAGTTTCTCCCAAGGTTCTCATTATCACCGTCTTTGTAGTTCCACATATATCCTATACTCACAGAAGTCATCACATGGTTGGCAACCACCCAGGTAATCACTTCATGGTCACTCTCACCTACTCGAGGAAGACTTGACACCTCATTTATAATAACATCCTCTGATGAGATGATCAAATCCAAGACCCTCAGTCCTTGTGTGCTCTCTGTTACATACTGCCTGATGTTAGTTGTCCCTCAAAAACTCAAGAAACTCATTTTCTTTCCTTCCAGTTGCTATCTCATCATTCCAATCTATATTGCCATAATTAAAATCATCCATGATGATCACCCTTTTTTTATTTGCTTACACATTTCATCGTCACTATCCTCCATGTTACCAGGTCTATAACAACATCCATCTTAGTATTTCATTCTATTCACCTCTACCTCACACAAACAATACTGCATCAAAACCACTGCTACTGTTTCCCCATTGCACCTTTACCTTTTATGGACATAACTCCTTTTCTGTGTCATCAGTAGCACTCCACCTCCCTTTTACCTTTGCTATCTTCATGAAAAATATCATATCCTTTCATCTCTATTCCTTTCATGGAATAGAGATGAAAAAGAGACATGGCTAAATGACTTCCTCATTTAGCCATGTCTCACTTACTCTATAATTTTTGGGTGAATGCACTCAATCAATGCAACCATTTCATTTTCCTTGTTTCTGATACTTCTAGCATCCATATACAAACATAATAGCTCATTTCTGGATCTATAATAAGTTTCACTGTTACCATGTATTTAGATGTGTCTTCTTCAAGCCATTTATTTTTCGCTTTATCCATCCCTGGCCATTCCATTCCTTTCTTGTCCACACACACACACACACACACACACACACTGGGGTAGCAGGAAACAAGAGAGCATATCAGCTGGCTAAAGAAGCAGCTAGAAACGAAAAGCAAACAAGTTACCAAAAGTACTCGAAATCTGCTATAAAAACACATGCAGAAGAGAAAAGCCTAGATATGTGGGAAGAAGAATGGAAAATATCAAAAAACATATCAACAACAAAAGAATTCTTGCCAAGCATCAGAAGCAGATTCGGGCTGAAAAAACAGTCCATTTCTACAGGTTTAACCACGCTACTAACAGGACATGGAAAACTAAGACGCTACTTACACAGATTCCATATCCTGGAATCATCATCATGCATTTGTAGTCCACACCTTCAACAGACTGTTGACCACATACTTTACGACTGTCAGCTGTTGGACCCCATCCAGATGTCCCTAATACAACACGTCATCACTTCTGGAGACAAGTGGCCAGTGCCAAAACAGAGACTTATCGAAAAGTATTACTCATAATTAATTAAATTTGCCAATAAGATCAACCTCCAGTCCTTGTAATCTAACATAATTACTGATAATAAATTTAGTTTAATCCTTTATCCAAGTGTGAGCAAACAAAGTTTGCACCTGAAAGTATCTTCAGGACTGGGATAAGGTGGTACAATACCGAGCAACTCGTTGCAAAGGTGGAGCAAGATAACATTACTCCTATCTCAGTATCTCCCATAATGCAAAACACATCTCCTTGCGGATATGTCTAATGTTATGCATTAAGGGAAGGGCCACTACCCAGACTAGTTTCGACCTTTATTGAGGTCTCTTCAGTGGGAGCCAGGCCCAAGTTACCCCAGTCCTGAAGATACTTTCAGGCGCAAACTTTGTTTGCTCACACTTGGATAAAAGATTAAACTAAATTTATTATAGTCTAACCAAGTGAAAAATAAACTTTCAACATAATTACTGATATTGTGTGAATTATATAGTGTTAATAGATGTATATATAAAAATATAAATGTAAATATGAAAATTTATGCAAAAATATAAATACAAACGTTAATCAGTACTTATAAGCATTGTATGTAATGGAGCATGTAGGAATAAATTACCCTCTGGTAGGGTAGGACACACACACACACACACACACACACACGGTTTGAGCATTAACATTTCTCACACTATGTTTGGAAAGGCTCACTGTATTTTGTAATGAATAATAGCCCATACCTAAGCCTTGTTACATGTCTAATTTGACCATCTCTTATGTTTTGATTGTTATGACTCCTAATCGAATGGAGCACTCTTGATAATTTAGAAGCATTTCACTTGTTTAAGTTTTCTGACTCTCAGTAACACCATGTATGCTGACATGATATTTCTTTAGTTCCTGTATTAGTTCTACCTCTTATTCACTGATGTTTTCCATATTGATGGTGCCTGACTTCAGTTCTTTTGAGGTTGTCCAGTAGCTGAATTTTCACTGTTTGCTTTAGTTTATGACAAAAACAGTTGAGTCCCAGTTAGCATGATATCTAATTACACTGTGTCCAAAACCTTAAGGATAAATACTATTTCTAAAAAGATTACAACTAGAAATTCAAATGAATCAGTAGTAATTTGTAGCAATTTGTATAACTGACAAGTTCAAGTAGAAATTCAAAATTTTGAATCATGCCTAAAGGGATCACATGGTAGCACTCAACAGGATAAAAGGCAAAAGGCTGCACTAACCAGATTGTGTTTGAAGGATGCTCTTTTTCATGAACAAATAAAGTTGTCAACTTTGATGTCTTGTAATGTCTCAAAGACATCATCTAGATGATTTCATGCAGGGAAGAATTATTGGAAAGCTTGAAGAAAGCCATAGAATTACTGATATTGCCAGGGAGTTTGGAATCTCACATAGCATTGTATCCAGTCTCTGGACAGTGTTTCAAACTAATGAAATGTGTTTGCTAAGAGGTCGTCCTCACTCTATCACAGAGCAAGACAGATTTTTGGTTATAACAACAAAACATAATCCATACACCACAGCAGGTCAGTTTGCAAGTTGGCTTCATTCTCCATTCAAGCACAGGCACGCAGATATCTCAAATTGTGGTAAGACATCTGCGACAAGTAGGCCTATATGCCTGAAGACCTGTAGTCTGCTTCCCTTTATTATCCACAGCTCATCGTAGAGCACATTTTCAATGGTGTTGCATCCATAAAAATTGGACAAGATACCAATGAACTAATGCTCTTTACAGATGAGAGTCATTTTAGTGTTTCCTCTGATTCTAGATGACACTTGATTTGTGTGAAATTGGTACTACTTAACATCATGAGAATGTTCTTGAAAAGGATAGATACAGTGGTGCTGCTGTAATGGTGTGGGGAGGCATTATGCTAAATGGACACACAGAGCTACAAGTGCTAGGAAAAGGGACTATGACTGGTGAACAATATTACAACAAAGTTCTTCAACGTCATGTTTGATTGTTCTATGGTGCTGTAGGTGAAGAATTCATTTTTGTGGATGACAATGCCACACAACATCATACACAGTGGAGATACTTCTGGAGACTGGGGATATTAATCAAATCAAGTGGCCAGCACACTACTCAGATCTCACCATAGAACACATTTGAAATGCATTGCTTGAAATTCTCCTCCATAAAACATAATTCCTTATCCTTGCTCTGAAGGAGGAGTGGGCCAGTTTGCCTCAAGAACTCCTGAATCACTTAGTGCTAAGCATGGTACGACATTGTGAGAGCTGCATCACAGTTTGGGATGGAATTATTCCATACTGAAATGTCTCTCAGCATAGTTTTCTACAACATATGGGAATGGATATAGGGTTGGTGAGATGGATAGCTGGGTGGTTGATGGAGAGATATCAAAGAGTAGTTTATTCAGGAGTAGAGTCCAAAAGATGGCCTGTGACTAGTGGTGTGCCACAGGGTTCTGTTCTTGGACCACTGCTGTTTAATCTGTTCATTAACGATATAGGGAAGGGTCTAAGTGGGACAGTTCATTTGTTCGCTGATGATGCAAAGTTGGGTAGGGCGATAGTGAACGCAGAAGATGTCAAAGTCTTGCAAGATGACTTAGATAGATTGGAGTTCTGGACTAAGGAAAATGGATGTCAATTTAATGTGACAAAATGTAAGGTTATGCATTTCGGAGTGAAAAGATTAGCAGCAGTATACCACATGTGGAACTGTACTCCAAGAGATTGACGAGGCCAGGGACTTGGGAGTGTTGGTGGATAGGGAGATGAAATTTAGGGGGCACATTGCGAAAGTAGCTAAATCAGCTCATCAACTCACTTGGTTGTTGAAAAATACCTTGACGAGCAGAGAAAAGCAAGTTATTGTACCTCTGTACCGAGCCCTGATAAGACCTCATCTCGACTACTGTGCCCAGATTTGGTCACCTCGGTTCCTTCTTGATGGGGAGGAGGTGGAGAGGATCCAGAGGCGAGTGACTAAGATGATAGCAGGTCTATGGAATGAACCATATGAGAACAGGTTGAAGATTTGTGGGTTGCAGAAACTAGTTGATAGGCGGAAAAGGGGAGATATGATTGAGACATTCAAATTGCTAAAAGGATTCTATAGGATTAATTCAGATGATATTTTTGAGATCAGGACTGTTGGTGGGAGAACTAGGGGACACCCATGGAAGCTAGGCAAGAGCGTGGTTAGCAGGGGTGTTAGAGCTGGGTTCTTTACTTTTAGAGTGGTAAATGAGTGGAATAAGCTGCCAGAGTCTGTTGTGGGTGCTATGACAGTGAGCGAGTTCAAGGCAAGGTATGATAGATACTGTGAGAACGTTGAACAGTTGTGTCAACATGATGTTTAGGGCCTCCCTCAATGAGTCTAAGGACTCCTGGAGTAGCCCGTGGTAGTAATAATAATAATAATAATAATAATCGTTTTCTGTAAACGGTATACATTAATTCCTTAACTATGTCCTTAGGAAATTTGTAACTTTTGTATTGTAATTTAATTTGTACAAAATATATAATACGTTTTTTGTGTAACATAATTTATTAGCATGCTCGCAATAAATTTATATCTACATTTGGCTGTAGTCATGAAAATTTTTTCATATACAGATAAAAATGCAGTTCATACTTAACTTTTGGACACTGTTTGTTATATATTGTATCTCATAATTAATATTAATTATGAGATACAATATATAACATGGAAGCTGGGCAATAACATGAAAAGCAGGCATTCTGTAGAATGCCTAGGCGTTTTTTGGCAAAGTACAAAATGTCTGTTTTTTTAATATTTTACATACTTTCCCTGGGTATTGTATAGAATGACAAATACTATTTCGGATATATTTTCATTTTGAAGTTTTAAATTTTGCCGCCATGGGAGGTTAGGTTAGGTTAGGGTAGGGTAGGGTAGGGTAGGTTAGGGTTGGTGCTGGCGGTTGTTATGAGTGTGACAGACGATGCTTTTTACCGACTTGGAACTGATTAGGTTAGGTTTCGAAGTTTTAAATTTTGGGAAGGGAAAGGAAGGGAAGGTTAGGTTAGGTTCGGTTAGGTGCAGGCGGTTGTTGTGAATGTGACACATGATGAGTTTAAAATTCCTTCAGCAGTTCCAAGTCAGTAAAACCCATCGTCTGTCACATTCACAACAACCACCTGCACCTAACCTAACCTAACTTAACCTACCCTAACCTAACCTGTCGTAACCTAACCTTCCAATGGTGGCAAAATTTAAAACTTCAAAACCTTACCTAATAAGTTCCAAGTCGGTCAAAGCCATTGTCTTTCACACTCATAACAACCGCCAGCACCTACCCTGACCTAACCTAACTTCCAATGGCGGCAAAATTTAAAACTTCAAAATGAAAACATATCCGAAATAGTATTTGTCATTCTATACAATACCTAGGGAAAGTACCGTATATTATTGCGTATAATGCGAAAAATTTATGGTAAAAAATACTACTTAAAGTTAGGAGTTCGCATTATACGTGGATCCTAAAAAATATAACATCTTATTAGACTTGCACACACAATTTATACTACCTAATGCCTATGCAACCAAATTTGCTTGACCCACTCGCATTCGGTGACCGAACACGCATTGTATCTGCGCATGTGCTCTCCATCGCAGAATGATAGAGCACAGTGAGATAGATAGAGCACAGTTAGGTATATCGGTTTAACCACAGTTCATTTTAAATATTATTCATTAAACAAACCTAGCCTGAAAATGAACCAACAGAAACGTAAACGTTCATCTTTTGAAGTAGGATTTAAATTGCGTGTCATGCAGTTTACAGAAGAACATAATAACAGTGTCGCTATGAGAGAATTTGGTGTAGCAGAGAGTAATATTAGACTTTGGCGTAAGCAAAAAGACAGCCTTGAAAAAATCTCCAAAACGAAACGTGCCCGTCGTGGAGATGTAGCGTCCTTTCCAGAACTCGAAGAAGAGCTAAATGAATGGATTTTGACGCAACGACAAGATGACATTATAGTAACAAGAAATGCAATTCGTTTTCAAGCTCTACAACTCAAGAATGGCAAATTCAAGGACATACCAGGTATTTCATCTTTTCTTGCTTTGCCTGGGTGGTGCAACAGATTTATGGAACGCAAAGCATTAACATTATGACACCGAACAAAAATTGCACAGAAGTTACCAAAGCAGCTTGAAGAAAAAGTGCACTCCTTCCATAAATTTATCATAACATTACATAAGTGTCACGGATATGAACTTTCCCAAATTGGCAATATGGATGAGACGCCCATGTACTTTGACATTCCTAGGAATCGAACAGTAAACTCATTTGGTGAAAAGGGTGTCTTCATAAAAACAACGAGACATGAAAAAACACATTTTACCATTGTTCTTGCATGCATGGTAGACGGAACCAAATTAAAGCCAACAGTGATATTTAAAAGGAAGAAAATTCCGAAGCATATGAAATTTCCACCAGGTGTAATTGTTCGTGCCAATCAGAAAGGTTGGAGGGATGAAGAAGGTGTACAGTTGTGACTGGATCAAGTATGGAACATACGTCAGGTAGCTTGTTACGTCAACAAAGCATGCTAGTCTGGGATATGTTCCGGGCGCATTTAACAGAGGCAAGCAAAGAGAAAGCACATGAGCTACGTACAGACCTAGCAGTCATACTGGGTGGTCTAACTTCTGTTTTGCAGCCACTTGATGTCAGCTATTTAAAGATCACTTACATGAAAAATGGAGAGAATGGATGTCATCTGGTTTGGTGAAGATGACAAAGGGTGAGAATTTTCAGAAGTCTGAGAGCACCCTAGTCACCAGCTGGGTTAAAGAAGCATGGGATTCGATACCATCTGAAATGATTCAACGCTCATTTCTTAAATGTGGAATCAGTAATTCAATGGATGGATCTGAAGATCATATCATATACAAAAGCGATGATGAGGCACAACAAATTGGAGAGCATAAAGACGATGACGACAACTGCTACACTGATGACGCAATCCCTACAGATGAATTTATAAATGAAATGTTTGATGATTCAAAAGATGAAGAAGAATTTAAAGGATTTTGACATTTTGTTTTAAAATAAATATTTCTTTCGTTAATTCATCTTGTATTTTGACATTTTGTTTTTAAAAAAATATTTCTTTCGTTAATTCGTATTGTATTATTTATAATGTTATGGAACAAGATTAACAGATCGCATTATACGTGGACATGGCATTTTAGGACTAGTTTTCAAACAAAATTTCTAGTTCGCATTATACGTGGATCGCATTATACGCGATAATATACAGTATGTAAAATATTAAAAAACAGACATTTCATACTTTGCCAAAAAACGCCTAGGCATTGTATAGAATGCCTGCTTTTCACACTTTGCCGGTAACATATACACATTTTCAGTCAGTATACCACGTGGTTGGTTAACTTCCAAATTGCTAGCCCATTCCCATTCATTCAGCATCGAAATGGATACTTAGTAACAATGGGATGCGTGTCATTAAGGTAAGAATTATACAGGGTTTCCACAAATGTTTACCCTGATTATAATATATTATAACTCTTCAGTGGATACTTGAAATGGAACACAAAGTTAGACTTCAATAACATATAGAAAAAAAAGTCAGTGAACAACTTCAACATGTGCGCTGCCGGTAACATGTAAAATATCCAAGCAGTAATCAATAACACGCCATACATTCTCCAACATTTGTTGTGTGACTCCTTCAACTGCATTTCTGATGTGCTGTCGCAAGATCACAAGGTCTGGAACTGGTGTTGCATAAATAAGATCCTTAACATACCCCCCAAAGAAAAAAGTCTAGGGATGTAATGTCCGGTGACCTTGGGGCCCATGGAATTGGACCATCTCTGCCAATCCAGCTATCCGGGAGTTCTTGATTAAGACGATTGCGAACATCACGAGACCAATGAGGGGGGGGGACTCCGTCCTGTTGAAAGATAACATTTGGTTGCATCTCCTGTAGCTGGGGAATCGCATAATTATTGAGCATATCTAAGTACACATTTCCATTGATTTCTTTTTCAAGAAAGAAGAAAGGACCATCACTCGATCATGCATTAGCCCACACCACACACATTGAGTTTTGGACTAGTTCGAATGTATTCTCTTACAGCATGTGGGTTTTTAGATCCCCAGATCCTTACATTGTGTCTGTTGACTACTCCACTCACGTGAAATGTTGCCTCATCAGAGAAACAAACACGCTGCAAAAAATCATTATCCTCATCGATGTGGTTCAAAATGAGGTTAGCAAATTCTTCATGCCTTGGACGATCATCTGGCTTTATCTCCTGGACAATTTGAACTTTGTACGCAAACAATTTCAAACTTTTGCATACCACCTTTGTGGACTGTACTCCTTGGCATTTGAAGTTCTAGTGAAGCTCTTCTGATTGACTTCTGCAGTGACGGTGAAGGTAGTTTGAACTGCCTCACCTGTCTCCTCGGAAACCGATGGTCTGACACTGCTTGTACCCTTATAAATTGAACCTGTTTCTAAAAATGAACTTGGCATCAGGTGGATTCTATCCATACTGTGCCCTAAACATTCACTGCACTGTAACTGGAGATTTTGTTTCTGCTAGCCACAGAACATTGGTCTTTTTCCTGTACTGAAGCCATTTTTAAACAAAATCAGCAGCAGTGCTCCTCGTGGCAAAAGCAGTATACTGAAGATACCAGCATGGAAACTTTATGAGTGCCCAAGTTTATCTGCAACAAAATTTATTCAGTTAGTTTCATTGTTAAAATATTATAGCCAGTTGAAATCAGGGTAGTCATTTGTGGACACCCTGTATATTGGATCAGAAGGTCCATTTGGTTTTTTCTCCTCATTCTTATGTTTTTATGGAGATTTCCTCCAAGTTTCATCACTCATTGTGTGCATGCGATCGTGTATGTGATGATGAAACTGTCTCTCTCTCTCTCTCTCTCTCTCTCTCTCTACATACGTTGAGTATATTAAAATTGTGCTAAATGGATAGAAAAGAATGACCAATGATATAAAATATGAGAAATATTTTATTATGTTTTTATATTTCCATATACTAATGTATTGAATTTAAGTTACTTAAATGTGATATATATTGGAAATTTTCTAGTAATTAAAAAAAAAATTACTACTTTAGTGATATCTTATAATAAAATATGGTATATATGTGTCTTATATATAAGGAAGAAGAAAGAGATGAAGACACTTCTAACATATACATTTCCAAGGCTGCAGGTGAAGGATTCCTTCCAAATGATGATGAATCAAAGGCATTGGAAGATATTGATAAAAAGCTTAAGTTTCTGTTAACATGTGAGGAATATAATCAGGTATGCAGTTTAAAGACATCATATAACAAAAAGATATTGAGGAAACTGATGTCAGATTTTGTATTATATGCATCTTAGTTTAGTGCTTGCTGATATGTTTATGCCTGGAGTGGTCAGAGATTAAAATTATTACAGGTAGAGAAATTTCATTTTGTCTAAAGATCCATGTATTATCAAAGATTAAGATTAGGCAAAAGACTTTTTCCAAAGACATAAGATTAAATTTTACTAGCTTTGATATTTGCTAAGCTAATTGCTTCACACTAGAATAGACAAGACTCTTAGATGAATGGAAGAAGAGAAAAATGGTACCACTACATAAAAGAGAATCAAGTCAATGATGTTAAATTACAAGCCTGTTTGTTTTTCAGGTGGAGAAAATATTAAAGTGACTGGCTAGAGATAGAATATAATCATGGATTGATAAGAATAGAAATATCTTTAGAGAGAGAGAAAAAGAGCAGCATGGGTTTTTACTGGGAAGTCTGACTTTAATGACCGTATTGTATTTTATAATAGAATGACAACTATATTGAACAGAGGAGATGATTGTGTGGTAATTTGTATAGATTTTGGAAAGGAATTTGATAGGATACCACATTACAAACTACTGCTGAAATTTGAAGAGAATAGGAAGGAATTGATTACAAGGATGGTTAGCCAATAGGAACTAGTGAGTTATGTTTAGGAGGTGCAATGTGCTGAAAGAAACAAGTGGAATACCACAGGATTCTGTTCTGAGACTTCTGTTATTTAGTGTGAATGTGGTGAACATAGGTCAAGGTTTGGAGGAGTTTGTTTGCTGATGATGCTAAATTAGAAAGAACAATGTCAGGAAGCTCTGATTGTTACATGAACAAGAGGTTGGTACATTGATCAGATGAATGAAGATCAGTTCATCCAAAAGATATCCTCATTCGTCTCCCTCATCCATCTTTTGCATAAATCCCCCAAAAAAGTTCAGAGACTCATGCAAAGGCTGTTAAGTTTATCTGGAAAATTGCTGCTTATAATAGGAACAAGGTGATAACTTCAAAGTGGAACAATGTTTCACTGTACGAGAGTGGTCTGAAAAGTTCTTATCCTAACAATGAAAAAACGAATTTATAATTTCAAAATTATTTTTATTTTTAAACAAAATCTCCCTCAAGACTAATACATTTATTCCAGTGATGCTTCAGCGCATTTATCCTGTCCCTGTAGTGGTTCTCAGTAAGATCTGCAAAATACCCCTCTACAGCTGCAATCACCTCTTGATTCGAAGAAAAATACTGACCAGCTAGGAAGAGTTTTAGTTTTGGGAAGAGATAGAAGTCAGAGGGAATAGGGTGGATGTTCCAACAATTCATAGTGCAGATCCCTTCATTTTCCCATTGCAAAAACACCTTTGTGGGCAGGTGCATTGTTCTGATGAAAGATGATTTTTTTTTTTTCTTCTGCAAACTGGGTCTTTTCTCATGAATTTTTTTGTCTAGTCTGGTTAAAAGATTGAAATAACATTCCCCGGTTCTTTTTCAAGATAATTAATAAACAAGCCTTTAGCATCCCAAAACACTGATGCCATGACCTTTCCTGCTGATGGAACCGACTTTTTCTTTGACTCTAAACAACCATCTTCTGTCTACTGTTTTGATTGCTGTTTGAATTCTGGTGTGTAATGGTGAATCCAAGTCTCATCCATAGTAATAAATCGACGCACAAAATCGGTTTTTATTCTTGTTAAAATGCTCCGAGCACTGTTCAGAGATTTTCATGCGAGTTCATTTTTGATCTGCTGTGAGCAAATGTGGCATCCATCTTGTGCAAAGTTTTTTCATTTGCAATTCTTCATGTAAAATATATCCTACATGTTCTTTTAAAATGCATATAGTCTCAGCAATATCACACACTTTGACTCGCTTGTCATCCAATACCATATTGAGCACTTGATCAATGATTTCTATTGTTGTTACACTTTTTGGATGTCCTTCATGTGGATCATCTTCAAGGCTGGTATGGCCACATTTAAACTCGGCAGCCCATTTCTTAATTGTCGAAAACAAAGGAGAAGAGTGCCCATAAACTTTTATGAACTTCAAATGAATTTCTTTTGGCATTAAACCTTCTTTTACAAAGAATTTTATAACCGCACGATACTCAATTTTATCCATTTCAAGGGATACAGATAACACTTTTGCTTCAGACAGTTGTATAAAACAAACTACTTGATAGAATGATTTGCAATTTCACAAGGATGCTTATGACAGATGTACCAACTTAGAAAAAAAAAATCTTTCCAATAGTGTTGCCATCTATGGTCGAGGCCGTGAACTTTTCAGACCACCCTTGTATAAGGTACTAATCAGGCCACATCTAGATTTCTGTGCACAGCTCTACTCACCCAGATATCTGGATCATAAAAAAATATTAGTGACAGCATACAAAGGCAAGTAATGAAGACCCTCTGTCACCACTCTGAAATGTTGAGTACAAGGACAGATTAAAGGAATGTACTCTGACAGAGCTTGGCAGCTAGGAGGAAGAGGTAATATGATTAAGGCATGCAACTTGGCAAAAAGAGCCTTTTTTCTCCTAAGATATAGGGGAGATATTTGGATTAGTAGATGACAAATGCTCCAGTGCTGAATGTTTTCAAGACTCAGTATGATATGTATTGTGACCCATGAGAGTTTGGCATCCTGTTGACGCATAGAAATAATACTATAGGCTGGTAATGATGGCAATAGACTCATGAACTTTTTATTGGGAATCTTATTAAAAATCTTATTGAACCTTATTATTGGGAGGATTGCATAGATTTGGGTTTAAAGCTACTAGGAGAATTATAGAGATATGAATTTAAAGCTGTTGTTATCTGTATTCTGTTTATTACCATTTTACATTCTTTGTTAAAATTACATGAGGGCGGTGCCATTCTCTTTCTTTGTTAATAAAACTTTTATTTTATATTATGAAATAAGGGAATGTCCTATGCCTCCAAGACTGCACAAAATAAGAAAAACAAAAACAGTTTTTTTTGTTTGTTTAATGGGAGTTTTTTCATTTGGCTATGTTGCCAATTATATATTTGGTTTAATCCTTTATCCAAGTGTAAGCAAACAAAGTTTGCGCCTGCAATATTTTCAGGACTGAGGCAACTCGTGGCAAAGGTAGTATAACTTCTCATCACTTGTCTCAGTATCCCATAATGCAAAGCACATCTCCTTGCAGACGTTTAAATTTAATTATTTTTTACATAACTCCCGCCTGCAGAAGGTTATAAATGTATAGTCCATTAGTACTGTGAATGGGCTAAGGATTTTTTAATAATTCTTTTTTATTTATTTTTTAAATAAATCAGGAACCTTGCTCTAGAGATCAAACAGAAATTTTGCAAGTCACTTCAGACCTCTTGTAAGTTGTGCAGTGGACTCACACTGGGTGAAGAAATTCATCTCCCACCTAAGGATAATCATGATTGGTTGGTGAGCAGGTACATTAACACATTCAAACTGGCATTTGAATGTGTTTTATAAGTTCTAGATGTGTTTATATCCATAGGCATTTGTCATTCTTTTTTTTTTTTCTCATATCTTTCTGTAGCATATTTAGAAGAATTCTACATACACAAGGACTTGGGTTTCAATCCTATCAAGGATTCAAACTCAGTTGAAGAACATATTTCTAAGGATTTTCAATCTGAGATGAGTAAATTTATCTCAAATGGAGGTAACAGATTTTTTTTCTCCTAGAAACTTTGGTTTTTATTCTTACAAACTGATCTTAATATGTGACTGACAGACATATTTGCCTCACCCATATTTTAAATTTTATATAACTAATGCAAATAACCTCTATCTTTTCTCATTTACAAATATAATAATTATACATTATTTAGATGTTAGAAGTCAATAAAATTTATCATTTTATAGTTGCATTGTCTCTGCGTAAATATGAACTGAACTTAGAAACACAAATCAGCACATGTTGTCTGACATGTGTCAGACTTCTAATAACTGATTTGTGAGTGCCCATTCTCTATCTGGTTACATATGGAAAAGTCTGCTCTGTTGATTACTATTTGGCCGAATCATGGGGATTGTTCTTTTCCAAGTTTCTCTTTCACAGTTTTTTAGTCTCTTGAGAAGAGACTAAATTTTTTTCACAAAATTTTAGTCTCTTATGAATGTTGCCAAAAATCCAACCTGGAATATTAGTAGATATAAAATTCCTCTGTAATTCTCACATAAAAATTTTCCTTTTTATAGACAGGGATATCTAAGAAACCATACTGCAATCATATGGAATTTAATCTTCTGACCAGGCCTTCTGAATATGCGTGTGTAACTGCTAGACATAACTTATTTTAACAGTATTACACATCACAAAAACTAATTTATAAAAGAAGGTTTATTAACTGATTATGTTTCACTGGATTTCAAACGAAAACCTTCAGAGTAAAACAACACACTGCAGTTTACACATAAAAATGAGTAAGTGAAATAATTCAAATTATAACAGACAAAAGGTCTAAAGTTCTAATTTGGCACCCTCTAATGTTGAATAAAAGAAGTATATAACAGTTATTGTACATTGTTGATCTTAAAATGACACCAAATGTTTGGCAGATTAATCTAATCATACTTGTAAGAATTAGGAGAATGCTTAATATTCATTGTTGATTGTAAAAATAGTCTTTCTAATAATTTTAACAAACGTATTTCTTATATCCTCCAAGGCAGATGTAAACAGATCTTCCGTCCATAATAAGCTAAGTTCCATTTATAACAAACTTCATACATTCCAGGATATGCTAGAGGATGGAGTTTGTCCTTAGGAGAGTGGATCAGAATTGCTGATTTCACATGTGGTTGGAATATGGTGTGAAGGTTATATTTTATTAGTACTTTGGCTATCTTTTCAGATGTACCTCAGACAGGAATAGGAATAGTGGCGTTTTGTTCTTGTGTATGTTTGGGAAGAGGGAAGTGGGAGGTCCATGTAGTATTTTATCTATTTTGTGAGAGCTGTAGCCATTGGCCAAGAAAGTATGGCAAAGATAGTTGAGTTCTGTGAAAAAAAGCTGCATCATTAGAAACACTTACACATAGAACTAGCTCTGTGTGTAAGTGTTTTTTAGAATTTCATACTGTTGGACTGGATAATGAAGTGATTGTTTATGTAGATATCTTCCTGTATGTGTTGGCTTTCTATAAATGGAAAAAGATAGTGAACCATCTGAAAGGGGAGTGACTAATGTGTAGATATTTGCTTATTTTTCTATGTGAAGTGAATTTTGGAGTGTTGGCTGTTAAGACAAGTTACAAAAGATTCCAAAGTATCTTGCCCATGGGGGCCAAATGGCAAACACATCATCAAAACCTTATTGTGCATAACTACGCTAAGGATTTGAAAGTAGCTGTGGTGAGTACTTTGTTTACAAAGTAATCACCACAGCTTTCTTAAGTTTCTTCCTCAGCATACAAGACATAACAGTACTAAACCTTCAATGCAAAAAGCAGTTGACTTTCTCTTTAGGGCCTTCAGGCAAATGGAGAAACGGCTTCTGCTTAAAGAGCATTATTACCATATGGCAAGCATTACCATGTACTTTTTATATAAAAATTGAAATAAAATAAACCAGTTCTTGACTGAGCAGGGAAACGGCATCACTATCCAGTTTAACAGTTTATAACAACATTTGGGCTTCAAGCAGTGACTGACTCCTTTTTATTCTATATCTATGTAACAGATTCACATGTTCTTTTTTTTTCTCACTTGAATGATAATTGAACTGTGGAATGTATTTAAGTAAACCCTCTGCATAAAAGCAGAGAAATGTGTTTTAATTAATACTTGTTGATCTCTGCATTATGATTGTTATTTAGAAAGAAAAAAAAAAGGATAACAAACATATATCATATATTATTATTATTATTAGTAGTAGTAATAGTAGTAGTAGTAGTAGTACGTGATACCTCCAGGGAGTTCAAACACTCGAGGAGGGAGCCTACTCTACAACTCTCTATTTTCCACCGACTACAACTTACTGCAGCTACACTAACACCATCTACCGCCCACCATTACCATCAGTATTTCCACAGACAATCACAAACATCCATGCCCAAGGTAGGATTTGAACCCACAGTCTTTTGGCTGGAGAGCAGATATGCTAACCACTCAGCCAACCAGGCCGAAGGTTGAAACAGTGCGCAGAAACAACAAGCAAATCAACAGGAATACAAGGTACATACAACAATTGGTTTGCCAATTAAAAACAGTTGCTGCATGTTAAAAATTAATATTAATAAATAATATTAAAACTAGTTTTGATGTTTACATGAAATGAGAATCTTCCAAACTTTTGGGAGAGAGAGAGAGAGAGAGAGAGAGAGAGAGAGATTTTTAAAATTGCATTTATTTGAATAATTGCTATTTGATAACATAATTTTTTCCTTAAAAAAAAGCTTTTAACTGAGTTATTTTTAAGACAAGCATTGTAAAAATAATCCAAAAATAATTTCCGCCTTCTTTCCAGTAAAATAAAACAACAAAATTTGCATGATAACACAGTTATAAACTTTAATGAAAGTACAGATATTTTGTACTCAAAATAACAGTACATCATCAGTGTGTAGAAAACATGCAAATCAAAGAACAGGAATACAACATTTGGTTTACCAATCAAAAACAGTTGCTTCATGTTAGAAATTAATATTAATATTAATAAATAATATTAAAATTGTTTTTGATGTTGACATTAAATGAGAATCTCCCAAACTTTTGGAGGGGGGGGGAGAGAGAGAGAGAGAGAAAGACAATCATTCTGATTCGGGTTAGGCCAATGTAAAAGGATTTCACAACTGTCTTTGAAAATGAGTTCATATTTAAAATTGCTTCTATGAAGAATATCTGTATTTCCATTAAAGTTTATTACTGTGGTTATTGTATAATTTTGTTGTTTTATAATTATGCCACGGGTACATTTAAAGATTTCCAGTAAAATGAATCAACCTAAAGCAAAAATATGATGAATATGTAGATTTCGACCAGTGAAATCAAATTATGAGAAGTAACATATTGGATTTATTTCATATCAGTACAAATAAATGAAATTGACTAGTTTTGTCACATTTGGCTGTGGCTTCTTCTGGATTAAGGTTAGGTTAGGTTAGGCTAGAAAAAAAAAAAAAATTGTAATAAAAGGTTAACATGAACCGTAACATTACTAAAAATACAGAATCATGTAGGAACCATTACAATAAGTTAAAAACAGAAAACAGCATGTGGAATGTGGAAGCTGGCATGGGTCAGCTATTGTTCAGTGATGTGTGTACATGATGGTTGGCTGAAAAGTTAGTTAAAATTTACAAGCAGTCTCCTCCATATGCTGACTTATTCTTGAAATACTTGGAAATATATTTCTTCACATCTTCTAATAAAAAGCCTTTGGTATGGTGGAGATATGTAGATGACATCTTCATTGTCTGGAAATACAGTGTTACTGAGCTGCATGATATTCTTTTGTCTATGAACTCCTTCCATCATAAAATTAAATTCACTTTGGAACTTGAACAGGTAGGAAAACTACCTTTCCTAGATGTTTTAATTTCAAAAATTGGTGAAGGAAGTTTCTCTCTTAGTGTATACCACAAGCTCATTCATACATTACCTACATTCATCCTCTTTGCACCATATATTATTATTATTATTACGGGTATTTCCAAGGAGTCAGTAGACTCATTGCGGGAGACCCAAACTATCAAAACAATATTCTATCATACCTCCTCTTGAATTCATTTACAGACGAAGAACTCCCAACTGAGTCAGGCAATGCATTCCTCTCATTCACCACCCTCCAGGCAAAAAATCTAGTTCTCACACCCTTGTTAACCACACTTTTCCTTAATTTCAAGGGATGACCTCTTGTTCTTCCATCACTATCACACAGCTGAAAAAATATTACAAAATATATTACAAAAACTAGTATTATATATATATATATATATATATATATATATATACATACACTTAAGAAAGAAGCAATCTCTATTACAAAAGATGAAGATAAACTGAAGGAAGAATTATATTCTCTTCTTCACTCTACTCTTGATCCACAGCAAAATTGTTGTGAACAGGAGTTCTCTACAGAACTTCTGTTTCCATTCCTTATATTGGTAGACTTTCTCTCAAGATTGCTAGCCTCCTCATGTCATAAGAGTGACTTTCAAGCCTGTTTTGACTATACAAGGTTTATTACATTCACCTAAATACCACAGCCCTTTCTACAAACATCCTGGGTTTACAATATTACATGCTCTTGTGGCCTTTCTTAGGGAAGACATCTAGAAGTTTGGAAAACAAACAAAAAGAGCATTATTTAAATTAAGGGGATATTAAATCCCACATAGTTTTAAAACCGAATAAGAAACTCAAAGATTGGAATCAGAGAGTTTCTTGCCGAATATAGTACACTATAAAGTATCGGCGACCACTGGCGTGAGCAAATGCAAGTGACCCTAGCACGTAGTGCAATACTGGAAGACTCGCAGCAAAGTCGGTAAATTCTGATTGCTATTTTTAGGTATTTTCCATAATGTTATGAAAAAAAGAGCATATTGGAGATGTCAATAACAACAGATAAGAAAACCTGGGATTATCTTTTCATTTCTCTCGCACACATCGCACACTTTATGCTCCATGCCTTGCATAAAGGACAACTTTACTGCTGGAATGATCCTATGTGATATTTGGAAATTGCCCATTATATATTTTCACACATCAGACTTGAATTTTTCAGCAAGCCATTGTGCCCACATCACTGAACAACAGCTTACCTGTGCCAGCTTCCATTCTCCATGTGTTTTATTTTTAACTTATCATAATGGTTCCTACATGTTTCTGTATTTTTAGTAATGTTATGGTTCGTATTAACTTTTTATTGCAATTTTTTTGTTCATCCTAATCCTAACCCAGAAGAAGACACATGTATGGGAATCTTTAAAAAATTACCTTAAATGAGGCAGTATTTGAATGTATTCCTAGTGTTCGAAGAATAAATAGGTTGGGAGTGAAATGGCTGTGTAATCTTATTAAGCACGAGATCCACAAGAAGAAGATTATTGGAAAGAATATCATGAGAATAAGAGTGATAGGAGTTATGAAATATATAAAGCTCAGGCCAGAAAAGTAATGAGTATTGTGCAGAAAGCTAAATCAGAGTATGAAAAGAAATTGGCTGTGTAAGCTAAAGGCAATCCAAAAGAATTTTATCATTATGTCACAAGCAAAAGAAAGAATGAATGTGAAAGAATAATTTTATTGAATGCAGATGGTACTCGAGCATTGTCAGAAACTAATGAGATTGTTTAATTAATGAATGCTCACTTTGCTAAGATATATCAACCAGGTGAATGTAAAATGGTACACAAGTACTATTGCTGCATTGAATGAAGAGTTGGTGGTTTATGAAAATGAGGTTGAACAGCTGTTGCATAACTTGTATAAGAATTTATCAATAGGGACAGATGGAAGGAATATCAGTCCATTTGCTAAGGAAATGTTCAGCTGAATTGGCTAGGCCTTTCACATGTTTGTATAACTTGAGTCTCAGCTCAGGAATGATACTACAGGAATGGAAGGAATGTAGTTCCTTTGTCGTACAAAAACTGATGTGTCTAACTACTGACCCATCAGTCTCTGTGCCAGCTTCCATATGTAGTGGTGTAGTGGTGAAGATTTTAGAGAAGTCGATGAAAACTTGCATAAAGAAATGGATAGACAAACAAGTTATACTCCGCAAGGAGCAGCATGTGTTTACTAAAGGAAGGTCATGTTTTAGCAATATTTGCTCATATTTTATAACAATGTTACAGCCTAGTTGGATAAAGGGAATGGATACACTATGATAATGTTGGATTTTTCTAAAGCATTTGATAGGAATACCACACAAAAGACTGTTGCATAAACTGGAGAATATGGGATTGGAATATAAAATCTTGACTTGGATCAGGGGATTGGTTGACAGACAGATATGAGAAAATTGTATACGGTGGTGAATCTGCCAGATTTAAGGTGACCATTCAAACCCTAATGACCCAGGGATTGAACCTCAGGGTTCAATCCCTGGGTCATTATTATTCGATCTATATATTAATGACATCAGGTAGGGTCTAACATCAGATGTGCAATTGTTTGCTGATGATGCAGAGATAGGCAGGCAATCAGGGATGCTATTGATATTCAGTACTTACAAAATGATATGAATAGGCTGGAAATTTAACCAAAACGAAAATGGCTCTCAGTTTAACATTAGTAAGTGTAAAGTTATGCACTTTGGTGTGATGAGATTTCCAGTGGCATATTATATTAGCGGGGTTATGCTACAAGAAACTGAGGAGGCAAGAGATCTTGGCGTATTGGTGAAGAGGAATTTGAAGTTCAAAGGTCATATAGCAAAAGTTGCAAATACAACTCAGAGGATAATTGCAATGTTGAAGTGAACCTTGACATGTAAGGATAAGGAAGTCATTTTGCCTCTTTATAAGGCTTTGATAAGATCACACCGGGATTATTGTGCACAGATTTGGTGTCCCAGATTCCAAGGGGATAAATAAGCTGTGGAAAAAGGTGCAAAGAAGAGTTACAAAGATTATATATAGATTATGGGATTTAGATTATGAGGACAGATTGCAAGCATGTAGATTACAGACTCTGTTAACAGGAGAAAGAGAGATGATATGATTGAGGTGTATAAACGTTTGAATAGGTGTTATAGGATATTGTCTGATGAAATTTTTCATTATATGGAAGGTGTGGGAAGAGAACATGGAAGCATCCATGGAAGTTAAGTTTGTTCACAGTCAAGAAAGGGGTAAGAGCTAGGTTGTTTCTCACACACAGAGCAGTGGGTGAGTGGAATAGTTTGCTTTTAGGAATAGCAACTCTATGGGGATGTGTGGGGGGATGCAACTGTAGCTCACCTCCATGTGGTGCATCCTGGGTAACGCTGTGGGGATGCAACTCTAGCTCACTTCCATGTGGTGAATCCTGGGTAATGCTAAAGAGCTAGAACGACTTGGCCATCCAGACTATCTTAGGATCTCCTGGATTAGTGTACATGCAATATGTATTCTTCTTAGCCAAACGCTAAATAAATAAATAAAGTGTGAATCTAATAATAATGTGGCAAAAACTAATCAATTTCATTTATTTGCACTGATATGGTCAAATAAATTCAACATGTTCCTTCTTATAATTTAATTTTACTGGTTGAAAATCTATATATTCATCATATTTTTGCCTTAGGTTGATTAATTTTATTGGAAATCTTTAAATGTACCTTGACATAACTATAAAACAACAAAATTACACAATAACCACAGTAATAAACTTTAATGAAATTACAGATATTCTCCATAGAAGCAGTTTTAAATATGAACTCCTTTTCAAAGAAAGTTGTGAAATCCTTTTACACTGACCTAACTTGAATCAGAATGAATAAAAGTTTGGGAGCTTCTCATTTTATGCAAACATCAAAAACAATTTTAATATTATTTATTAATATTAATATTAATTTCTAACATGTAGCAACTGTTTTTAATTAGTAAAGCAGTTGCTGTATACACATCAGTGCAGTGGAACAGGATATTTTACTTAGAATTATAAGAAGGAAAATAACAATACATCAGTATATAGATATCTGTGTGTAGACATTTATTTAAATAACTGCTATTTGATAACATCATTTTTTATTTTAAGAAAAAGTTTTTAACTGAGTTATTTTTAAGACAGGCATTGAAAAAATAATCCAAAAATAATTTCTACTTTCTTCCCAGTAAAATAAAACAACAAAATTCCATGAAAACCACAGTAATAAACTTTAACGAAAGTACAGATGTTTTGTACTGTACATCATCAGTGTGTACAGGAATAAAATTGATTACAGGAATAGTTCCACTGAACTATTCCTGCAATCGATTTATTTATGCTTGAAACTGCTAGGATTGATCAGATGTCACATTTTTGAAGTAGATACAGTTTGACCATTTATTTTTAACCCATGCTTCCAAAGTGAAATTCATTTTTATATCTTGCGAATAGACAAATAATGTGTAGCAAACGGTTATGCTATTAAAAACTTGGATATAAAACTTGGAGACAATTCCTGTCAAGAAATCTTGAAGGGTGCATGCATTTCCATTTCATTTAATCTGTTAATGGTTCTACCATTAATTAATTAAAAGCTGAGTATATTATTTGCATGATAAAAGACACTATACTGCTAGTATGCTTATCCTTGAAAAATCAAATTATAAGGTGGGTGATATATTCCATAGATCCTCTCTGTAGCTCAGTCAGTATAGATGAAGCCCTTTGGTTGGTAAGACCTGGGTTCGATTCCCATCGATGACATGAGGAACCTTTATCTGGTCTCTTTTGATGAAAGATGAGTTAGCTGGTCTCATACAGAGATAGAGCGTTTTTCACCACGAAACTCAGGTTTTTTGTCCCCCAGAACAGGCAAACTGGCCCCGTGAACACACATGGATTACAGTCATGAATACATCCCAGCCATATGCCAGTCCCAAGCCTCGATAAAATTGGGGAGGGGGAGATTGGGGAAAACAATGGTGAACTACCCTGTAAAAAATCTCACCAGGAACACTTTTTGGGCAATGCCAATGACTGAAATAGAAAAACCACCATATATTCCATCTATTTTGGCCAGTAGGGAAGTTAAAACAGATTTGAATGGCTGCTAACAATAGCAGCAGAAGAGTGAATAGTTAGAGCATGTATTGCAGCAATTATGAGCACAAAGGATAGTTTCAGTGGTCGGGGACATTTACAAGTAATAGTGGAAAACAAGAAAAATGGTTGTTTCATTGTATAATTATATAGTCTTGCATGGGTTACTGTACGTGCCAGAAAGATCAAGTAATTTGAGGTTATGGAATGTCAATTATAAGGATAGACTGGGGAAAGCCATCAGTCATGAAGCAGTAAATTTTGATTAAGCTACTGAGGTTGGCTGTATTAGTGCAGAACATAATATCTGAGTACCTGCTAAGGAAGGGGAGAAAAGGTGACATTATGTGATTGTTAGAAGTTGTTGATGGGATTTAATCAAATAAGGTTTTTTTTTATTTTTCGAAAGAAGAATAGGCAAGGACACAACAAGCCATCCTGGATATTGTATCAGAATGTGGCTTGTAGAGGAATAAAGAAAGAATATTGAATTAATATATGTATTTCATTTAAATTAATATATGTGTTTGATTTTAATAGACTGGTGATTATCTAGAAAGAATATTTTGGCAGTAAAAAACACTGTTTAGAGTATTGCTTATAGTTTTTTTTTGCCTAATTATTATTATTATTTTGTCACAGTTTGATTTCTCTCAACTGAATATCTGTTTTGTTGTAAAGTTTATGCAATGTGTTCTGATTTAATTAATATATCGATACTCTAGCTAGATTCACTTATTCCCTTTTCTGTTTTGTTGTAGTTTGACATTTCTTCCTTGCTTCCACTGATTCTAATTATGTTTTACTTCATGGAACTAATTTTCAAATTCATTTTGCATTGAGGGCCATTCTCTATATTATGTGCTCATTGGAAAAATGTAGATTTTGATTTTCTTGTTCATTAGATGAATGTTTTGTAAAATTTCTTACCTGTAGTGAGTTTATTCCTTCTGATCAATAAAGTTTCCTAGTTGAAACACCATGGGCGATGTTTCAAATAGGAAACTACATCTTATTGTGTGACATGAAATAAACTAACTTTTATGATGTGCACGCTGATAGCTAACAAGATTCTCAACAATCTCATCAATTATTTATTCTGGTACATCAAGACTAGTTGCCACAATAAACAGAAATATCATCCCATTTATCCGGTCATGTATTATATTTTGTGTATTGTTATTTCATATGTTAAGAAACTGTAGAATAAAGATTTACAAATTGGAGTTCTAATTTTTGAAATCTTAATTAAATGTTAGTTATCCAGCCTGGTTGGTCCAGTTTTTAATATATCTGCTCTCCAACCAATAGGCTGTGGGTTCATGGCCATGGATTTGTACTTATTTTTAGGTGGGAGATGAATTTCATTGCCTGGTGTGAGACTACTAGCCTGCTTATTGGTATCCTGAAGTAGTTCAAATTACATAAAAAAAAAAAACTTCAACTCACAGTACTAATGTTCTATGGGTATATTGTATGTTCATTATAGGTGGGAGTCACATAAAGCATAGATTATCAAATATTGTATAAAATAATTTTAAACTTGTGTAAATATATATTTATACAATAATCTATAGTAAATTAGTGATATAATTTACTATAGTAAGCAGGAAATTAATTTTCCTGTATTTGTCTATATTGTATCATATAATTAGTTGATAACATTAAAGAAATGATTTTTATTTATTCAAATGAATATAAGTACTGTGTTGTCTTTATTGTTCTAGTGTAATACAGTATATTTACATGCATTGGTAATTATTATTGACAAGAAGTTCTGTTAAGGAAAAAATCTTAATTATTTTATTTCCAGTTATGTCAGGCAAAAGTAACTGGCAATGTTCAACTGATTAAAAGTGATCAAGGTGACAGAGATGACAGCAACCCAATAGAATGCTCTATTCAAGAGAAACAAATAGTGGATAAAAATAAGCAGGTATCATTTTAAACACTGTTAAATTGAATTTACCAATCAACTGATTCATTTAATTGCTGTTGAATTATATATTCTAGAGACGCTTAAATAGGTAAAATTGCTTTTGAATATATTATTATAAGGTATCAAAACTATTTGGTCAGAAATATCGACCAGTATACTTAGGGCTATTTTTAAAATGAGAAGAACAAAAAGGCTTGGTAGGATACTAGCTTTTAAATAATCAAACATTCGAACAGTCGTAAGATAAGGTAGTATAATAGTAAAGGACTTTGAATAGGAAGAGTAAAACAGAGGGGGGGGGGAAGGTTAGATGACAAAAGGTGATATAATTTTCTTGCTGATATGTTGTAATGTAAAATTCTCACATTAAGTTCCAAAACTGTTCATATTAAGAGATGTAATTGTTGATCTTAGTAAATAAAAACAGTTCTTAAAAACCAAACTTGTAAATGTGGTTGCATACAACAGTTTACAAATTTGTTTTGTAAATGTAGTTAAGAAATCAATTACAGTACATTCAGTGTAAAGATCCATGTAATCATCCATGAGTTATATAAGATGTCATCAATGCACAGGAAGCTTTGAAAAAAGGTCTTAAATGAGGCACTATCTGAACTCCTATGTTATTTGTTCTCTGAACTCCATAAAGTTCAGAGAACAGTGTGCAGCTTATTATGCAAGGGACTCATAAGAATATAATGCAGTGAAAGGAATATCAAGAGTGAGATATGTTATCAAATATATAAAGTTAACATAGGATGCATCCAAAATGTAGTTCCACACGCTTGACAAAGCTTTTGCCACCTCGTTGGCCAAGTGGTTAGCATGTTCGCTCTCCAACAAACAGGCTGTGGGTTTGACTCCTGCTGTCAGCATGGAAGCTTGTGATTGTCTTTAGGTGGGAGATACATTTCATTGCCTGGTGTGAGACCACCTCCCTGCTTATTGGAGGCCTGAAGTGGCTTGCAAAAGTTCAGTGAATAAAAAAAATCTAACTCTTACCCCTTTCTTAACGTTGTAATGTGGCTACCACCCATGAAAGGTTGTACATTATACTGTAGGTGAGCAGGATTTCTGGAGGGGAAAAAATCCCTAGTTCACCACAGTATGAATGTACTATAAGTTTACAGATAAACGTTTTGTGGGTGGGAGTCACATTAAAAAAAGTTAAGAGAGGAGTAACAGATTTTTTTATTCATGTATGTAAAGCTAATGTTATGCCACAAGTGAAAGAAACAATGAATGTGAAAGAACAACTTTACTGAATGCAGATGGCATCCTTGTCAGAATCAGATGCTCAAATAACGAGTCCTCATTTTGCTAGGATCTGTCAACCTGGTGTACATAACATAGTGCCACAGTGCTACCACTACACTGGATGAAGAGCTAGAGGTCTGTGAGGTTCAAGAGCTGTTGCATAATTCAGATAAGAATTCAGCAACAGGAACAAATGGAATATGAGCACAAATGCTAAAGGAATCTTCAGCTGAATTGGCTGGGCCCTTGACATGTTTCTATAAACTGAATCTCGCTTCAGGAATCTAAAGAATCTATAATGGTTCTGTTGCACAAGGGTGGTGCAAAAACCAGTGTGTCTAACTATTGACTTATTATTGTGGTGTATGGTGTGTGTGAATCTGCCAGATTTAAGGTGAGTGATGTACCCCAGGGATCAGTCTTTGGGCCATTGTTGTTCGATGCACAGTATACATTAATGATATTGGGAAGGATCTGACAGGAGATATTCAGTTGTTCGATGATGATGCAAAGATAGGGAGCTGATATCTGGCGCTTACAGAATGATTTGAAGAGACTGGAAATGTGGTTAAATGATAATCCCTATCAGTTCTATGTTAGTAAAAGTAAAGTTATACACTTTTACATGATTAAATTTCCAATGACATATTATATTGATGATCATGTTATGAGAACCTTATGAGGCTGATTTTGGAGTTATGGTTGGATATGAAATCGAAGTTCAAAATCACATTGTAAAAATTGCCAATGCAACCCAGGGGATAATTGCAATGTTGAAATGAACATTGACACATAAAGATATGAAAATTTTTTTGCTTCTTTGCAAGCCCTTGGTATGACCACACCTAGATGCACAGATTTAAAGAAGAGTTAGAGAGATGATATTGGCATTATGAAACGTTGATTATGAGGACTGAGAATATGTGGACTGTAGATAAACAGGAGAAAGAGGGGTGATATGAAGAAGTCTATAAACTTCTGAATGGATTTTATAGGGTTTAATCTGATGAAATTTTCATTATATGCAAGGTGGGGAGAGAACATAGGTGCATTAATGAAAGTTCAATTTGTGGGTGGTTAAGAAAGTGGTAAGAATTAGATTTTTCACCCACAGAGCAATGAGTAAGTGGAACAGTTTACCTGTTGAAGTGGTAAGCACATCTTGTGTGAATGAGTTTAAGAGAAGGTATGATGTCCTATCTCAACGAGTCCTTGATGCCCTGGAGGTTCAGATAATAATAATAATAATAATGTTTGCTTGTCTTTTAGTTTTACAGAGTTGGGATTTGGTCAGTCAAATGTGGACAAACAATTGGAGAATATAAACAGAAACATACTAAGTGTGTCCATTAAGTAATGAGACAACAATTATTATATCAAAACGAAGAACTATATTTGGAATTGTCAATTACACAGATTCAAAATAATCTCCCTCCAACTCCATGTATACATCTGTCATACAGGTGTTTGAAGGCATGGTGGACGTTCTAAATAGGAACCTCCTTCATTCTCTGGGTCATGCTGTGCTGGATGTCCTCAGTGTCGCCGAAGTGCCCTTCCCTTTCAAGGCACACTTCATCTTTGGGAAGAGGAAAAACTCTGTGGGAGTAAAATCTGGTGAATAGGAAGAAGCGATGGATGTTCGATCATACCGATCGACTTTGAAGCTAGCAAATGCTTCACAGGCAACTGCCTATGAAGCAGTTGTTGTTGTTGTGAAACAGAAACCAACTGTTTTTGTGGAATAGTTCTTTCTCCTCTTTAAACATTGCATACAGGCATACATACAGACATTGCATTACTCCTAAATAATACTGACCATTCACTGTGTTGCTCTCAGGAACAAATTCAAAGTGGATAATTCCAGCAGTGGCAAAAAAAAAAAAAAAATAACGACCATTGTCTTGACGTGATTTTTCCAACCTGACTTTCTTTTGTCGGCAGGATGAAGACATTTTGTGCCATTCCATATTCTGACAATTCTTTGTAACACATCATGATCTTAAGCAACTGCATGGATGCAATTTTAACAACATGAAACCTGGTGCTCTTTCTGTTCGTTTGTCAACATGTGCAGCACAAACGAATTGAACAAATCTTCCTCTTATGCAGGTCTTTCTAAGAATAATATGGCCATTTCTTTACCAACACCTGGTGCAGTGAATAGTCTAGTGGTTATTCACCTGTTCATGGGCAACAATTTCCCTAGCTTTCACCACATTTCCATTTGTCCATACAGAAACTGACTGTCCACAGCATTGTTCATCTTCCAAGGACTCCCTCCCCTCTTTAAACGTTGGACCAGCAAAACACCCGTGCATGGCTCAGACAGTCATCACCATAAACTTTTTTTTAGGTCTTGGTACACTTCTGTAACAGTTTTTCTTAATTTGTAGTAACATTTTATCACAGCTCTTTGCTCATGACGACTTCTGACACACTCCATTCACACACACACACTCTTACTTCAACAGTTGCCACATGAAAACTGCTGTGTCACCTGACTCGAAAGTTGCACCTGTGATTACAACACACTCTAGCAGCCAAAACTCTAAACACATGTTTGTTACTTTTATTAAAAGGACTGTCTTACAGGACAGCCCTTTGAATAAATCAATCTCATTTCTTAATGGGCATGCTGTGTAGTTTTAGAACTTTATTATATGTGCGATATATCTGATGTATACTTGGCATATACTTGTGAATTTTATATACTAAACTGATTTCTAATAAAATAGTAGGGTTTTTTTTTTTTTTTTTTTTTTTTTGGGCATATAAAATAGAATAATATACTACATACGAATGTGCTCTTCCTCTGGTTTTAGCAGTTTGGCAACAAACCTTTAATTTGATCATAGCATTTGTCAAAATCAAATAAAATTTAAAGATCTAGCCCATCATTAATAGTAACAAAAGCATTGTTTTATGCTTCTGTTTAGAAAGTTTGTATTATTTAAAATATTTTAGTGCAGACTTCTATTTTGTTTTGTTTTGAAATGTATATGTTCACATAGTGTTTTTTTTCCCATTTACAGAACTTTGGTGAAACAATTCAGCATCTTGTTTGTGAAGGTCAAGAACAGCTACAAGAATTGGAAAATAAAGGACAGACTGTGCCTGCTATATCTGAAGATGTAATCCAGTTACTGCTTTCAGAAGCTAAACAAGAATTAGAGAAAGAAGAGACATTTTCTTTTTCTAGAGGAAAGGGAAGAAAGCAAAGTGAAATTTGAAAGTTATTTCGAATTTTGTGGAAATAATGTGTTCCATCCGCTTATATTACAGAGAAATATTTTTATTAGAAATAATTGCTACTGTGCATGATTGCATAGTTATAGAAAGATAAATATATTTAATAAAATATATGAAATATTTTATCTATTAGTGTAAAACAATAATTATATATTAAGATAGGCAGTTGAATAATCAAAAGTAACAAATAATTTATTAATTTTATAAGTTGCATAATATTGACTAAGTATTCAGAAGTGACTATGCAGTATTAAAACATATTAACAACTGCTGCAAATTGATTTATTTTGAGAGTGCATTCCCCCCCCCCCTTCTCTCTCTGAACATTTGAAAGACTGCATTCCAAGCAGCCACTTTTACTTTTTTTTTTTTTTTTTGGCCTAATGGCGATGAAAAGTGAAAGAAATGTTAAAATGCAAAGCAATTGAATGAAATCATTATAAACCAGAACAGCTGTAATGACATTCAGCTATTTCTTTTTCTAAACTTCTAATGCTATAACATTTTTGAATAAATATAAGCTGTCATAAATACATCCAAGAAATGATCCCGAAGATTTGGAGAGCACTCGAGACCATCATCTATTGTACATTTTCAGTCATATGTATGTAGAAGGGAGGAGAGGGTTCCTTCAATAATAATGCTATGATATTATTTAATGATTAAATTTAAATAGATATGTATGAGTAAAAGTTTTTCTTATAGCTTTTGTTTCTGAGGTGCTTCTTTGCTTATAGAACGATTTAGTCCTGTCATAGAAGTTTTAGAATGTGAATACATTTTAATGGGCCAATCTGTATCAACACATTTGGATTATTGTCCCTCTCTCTCTCTCTCTCTCTGAAGATTAAACTTGGTAGCCACATCTTTAGTTTATTTATTGCTGTTAGAAAGCAAGTGATTGTTATATGTATTAGTTATAAATAAAAGTGGTCATATATGTATATGACAACTTTCACATATATATATATATATATGAAAGTACAAAGAATCTTTTTGTAAAAGTTCTTTGCAGCCTAGACAATTCAAACCCAAATTTTTCTAACTTAATCCTTATTAAATCTCTTTATGGAAAACTTTGCAAATAATGCTATTAAAAATATAAAAAAAATTAGACAAATTGTAGACTTGGTGCAGCAGAGAAGGCTGGTGATCCTGTATGTGCAAGAAACAAAATGGAATGAGAGTTTGGAGAAGGATATAAGTTATTTTCTTGCAGCACGAACAGATAGTGGAATGGAGTGGGAATTGTGCTCAAACAGGAACTTAAAGAAAATGTATTAGGAGTGAATAGAATATCAGACAAAATAATTGTCGTGCATATAGACCTTGGCGGGTCTATATTTCTGACTTTAGTTAGCATATATGCACTGTATATACAGGGTGTTCGGGATAAATTTGACAGTTTCGTAAGGAAAAGGAAAATCTTCTTTGTATCTATTAAATTTAATGAATTGACAAAAAAACATTACAGGCAGAGTTAATTACAATACTATCAACAAGATTTACTCAAAATAACCACCATTAGCATCGATCACAGCTTCAATTCTGTTTCGGAACCTCGAACAAGCTGATGCTACAGTCTCCCTGGGAAGGGCCGCAAAAACTGTTTTAATTTTATCCATTAACTGGGCTTTTGTATTACTGGAAGTGCAATTGGTGTCTTTTTCAACTGCGCCCCATACAAAATAATCCATGGGGTTAAGGTCTGGGGAGTTTGGAGGCCAAACATTTGGACTGGTGAAGTCGTAGAAATTTTCAGACAACCATTTTTGACTTTTCCCAGAGGTGTGGCAAGGGGCCGAATCCTGCTGCCATACATACGGCCTACCATTGGCTACCCTTGTTATCCAGGGCTTGACTACAGTTAGCAACTCCACGAACAAAGCCCGAATTCCAATGCCAGGGTTCTTCAACACCTGTTCCTGCAGATTTGCGAGGAATTCTGCTGTACGAACGCAATCAGATCGTCTGCTAGGGATCTTTCTTCTTGCTACATCCTCGTAGTCACCATTGCAAGTCTCTAGTTCATGCCTGATTGTTTTTACTGTATTCAGGGAGCATTGGGCAGCAGTCGTAATATCCTTATTTTGATGGCGGGCACGAATCATCATGATACAAGTTATTCTCTTCCATGATTCAGGTGGGTTCCAGCTATCCATCCTTTCTGACATCTTGTATATGAATGAAGAAGGGTCCAAACTTTTAAATGAAGAGAAGTGTGTGTTAATACATGTAACTTACGGAAAAATATAATTAATTATAAATATGTCAAATTTATCCCGAACACCCTGTATATATAAGCTGGCTGTGAAAAAGATGAAAAGGAAAATTTTTGGAAAGAGAGAGAGAGAGAGACTTAGAATGTATAAAAAGCAGATTTACAAAGTAAGGAACAGATCTTTGTTTATGGATGAACTTAGTGGCCATGTTGGTGAAAGTAATGAAGATAGGGATTCACCAAGGGTCAGCTTTGAGCAGTTTCTGTGTTATTTTCATCACTATTCATTTAGCAGGTGGCAATGCACTCAACTGTTGCAAATATCAAGGGATGGAAAAAGGTCTACTGATTTCCAATCTAGCACAAAATTAAAATTAAAATTAAATTAAATTAATGAATTAATTTAATTTTATATTTGTTTCATTTGCTTTTAGTTTATAAGTTAGTTTCGATATTTCAATAATGATTTGTTTCAATATATTACCTCGCTATTTACTAATGTACCATTAATTGAGCCGTTGGTTTTGCTAAGTCCCCCCCCCCCCAAGATATGTTTGAATTATTCAAATTTACAGTACAGGCTGGCTGTTTTGCATGGAAAGGGAAGATATACAAACAACTAGATGGGACAGCTATCCTCCCCTTTTAGCCAGTTTGTTTCTACATAGAACACTTAGAAAATCATTGAACAGGCATTGAATACAGCTACTGCTTAACACTGGCCGTCCCATTGTTAAACCAAATTGTTGCTATTTCGTGTACCGTGACAAACTTTTTTTGTGCTAGATGCTGGATATAATACCAGCGAAATATCAGTAAATAAGTTAAATAAATATTAATTATTATTATATGTTATGAATTAATACCTTGAAATAAATCAACATGAACTACCATCACACAAGCCTTTCTACTTGCTTTTAACTGGACATTCCTGTTTCTAGCAAGCAATATCTGTTAGAACATCTACTTCAAAGAGATCAAATTGATAAAACACGAGTATAACGAACCAGTTTTCATAGTTAATATGTTAGATTATATCACCGTTAAAATGTTTTCTTGGATGAAAAATATTTTATCCATAAAGAAATAATATTTAAAAAAAATGGAAAATGGCCCACAAGAGTAGCAGGTACATAATATATGATTTTTAATTATTAGAAACATAATTTACATATTATTCTAAAAATTTTATCTACTAAATTTGGTCTCTGCTTTTCATATTTATCAAGTGGAAGGACTTCTATTGTGATGTATAAGCTAACTGACTTTTCCTTTACACAGCTCCATGAAGAAAATTAAAATAGCTGCCACATATCCAAAGAGCAGTAGCCACAGCAGTCCTTCAATATCCAAAATATTGAGTGCTCTATGCATTTCATCATCACTAGATGTAGCCACTTGGTGATGTTTTAGATAAAACTTGAAGAGCTCATCTCTTACAAACTTTTCTCCAATTCCACTTGGTGCCACTTTTCTTATTCTGGAAAATGAAAAGTAAATGTATTTTCTTTTCCTATATTTTCACTATATATGTGCTAATTTATGCTTTCAGGAATAATTAAAAAAAGGAAAAATCTACTGTCAGTTATGATCAATTCAGTTTGGAAAAAAGGATTTAAAACCAGATTTGATTTGTTTCTGAACCAAGCCTGTAGATTGCACCATGCATCAGTCATTTTCATAAACTTAATAAATTATTAAAAATATCATCCTTGTGCAATTAGTGCCAATTTGTGGGTGCAGAACAAAAGTGCAATTCCTTATCTGCGATCACTATTCCTGAAATCCCTGCTTTCATAGTTATTTATAAGAAACTCTTATCTACAAAGAACTCACATGTTGTCAAATGTTTCTTTCATTGGAGAACCTTTCTGGAAAGGAATTCCAATTAAATCGGTAAAGAATTCATCTTTGGACACTAGAAATTCTCTCTGTCGACCTGACTGAATAATGGATGTCTCGCAGTACAATTTTCTTGCTATGAAGGCATAGTTTTTGTTCTTAACACGGTCAATTATATCACTTCCATTGGATAAGCTGTTTTTTGGATCTTTCAGCATAGATTGTCCCAAGGTTTGGTACATTCCACTTCTTGCTGCCTGAAACAACAACCAATAATTGAAATCTTATTTCGATTTTTTCAAATATTTTTTAAAGGAAAATCCTGAAAACTGTAAAGAAAAAAACAATAAAGAACTTACCACAAGCATTGTGTATATGTTACTGTGAAAGACTGATATCTAGCAAATGTCGATATTCTCCGGTGAATATCAGCATTCGCATAGTCGTTTAGTGTATGTACGAAATATTTGCTAAATATCATTATTTCTCACATCTTCAAAGGTCGACATTATTATTATTATTATTATTATTATTATTATTAAACAAGATCTCATGGAGTCAAAGACTCATCTAGGAGGTCCTTTTATCTCACACACATCTCATCATACCGGTTCTTAAACACATTCAAACTCCTTGCAGACACCACACTCTCAGGCAAGGCATTCAAATCATTCACAACTCTGCACGAAAAAAACCTGCCTCTCACTCCCCTACTCACACCCTCTTTATACAGTTTCCAGGGATGACCTCTGGTTCTCCCCTGATCTCCCACTATTCGCTGTAGAACTTCTCCACCATTGATCCTATAGCAACCCCTTACCAACTTGTAGGTCTCTATCATATCTCCCCTCTTCCTTCTCTCCACTAGTCTTGCAAATTACATCTTTTCAATCTTTCCTCATACTCGACATTCCAGAGGTCAGAAACTACCTTAGTCAGTCGCCTTTGGACCCTTTCCAACATCTCTTCATCCTTCTGAAAACCAGGTGACCAAATCTGGGCACAATAGTCCATGTGTGGCCTAATCAAAGCCTTATACAATGGAACAAGAATCTCCCTACTTCTACACGTCAGTGTCCTCCTCATCATTCCCAGAAGTCTTTGTGTTGTCTTCACAATTTTGGCGATGTGACCCCTAAATTTTAGATCCTTATCCACTATCACTCCCAGATCTCTTATTTCCTCTACTTCCAACAATATATTCTTACCAAGCATAAATTCTGCATCCCATCTTTGTTTTCCAAATTTTAAAACCTTACATTTTGCAACATTGAACTCACATCCCCATTTGCTTGCCCAATCAATCAATTTATTCAAGTCTTCTTGCAAGGCCACAACATCTTCACTACTCTTTATGGTTCGTCCCAACTTTGCATCATCTGCAAACAACTGAATATCTCCATCCAAATCTTCGCCAATATCATTAATATACAAGTTAAATAGTAATGGCCCTAAAACAGATCCCTGAGGCACTCCACTAGTGACTTTCCTTTTCCTGGATATTGCACCCCCATACACAACTTGTTGATACCTATCAGATAGCCAGTCTCCAATCCAATGCACTAATCTAATATCCAACCCCATCTGCTCTAGTTTGACTGTCAACTTATCATGAGGCACTCTATCAAAAGCTTTTGCGAAATCCAAGTATATTACTGTGTATCCTTCTCCTCTGTCCAAGGAAGCAGTCACTTTATTGTAATAAGTAAGTAGATTACTAAAACACGACCTCCCTTTAGCAAATCCATGCTGTCCATCAAAGATTATACCATTGTTGTCAACCCAACTCTGGATTCTAGTTCTCACAAGCTTCTCCAACAACTTAACCACAACACCCGACACACAGATAGGCCTATAGTTTGATGCTTGAGTTCGATCACCTCCTTTATGAAGTGGCACAATCTTGCCCTCCTTCCACTCTTTAGGGACTTGACCAAGTGCAAGACTCGTATTAAAAAAATATGTCAAGGCAGGTGTCAACTCTCTGGCACATTCCTTCAGAATACGCGGTGATATATTATCAAGTCCCACAGCCTTATTTACATCTAGTTTACTCAACTCCCCAAACACCTCTTGCTCACTTACAGTCAGTCTCTCCTCCCCATCATCAACTGCTCTTAATCTCTCCATGAAGTCACATTCACAAGATTGAAAGATCTTTATGAACTGCTCATTAAGTATCTCCACCACACATTCTGCAACAGCTGTCTTTATACCATTTCCTCCAATCAATGTCATCCTTCCATAATCATTCTTTCTTTTGCTGGCTACATATCGAAAGAACTCCCTAGGATTCTTTTTAGCTTCATTAGCTAACTGCTGTTCATACCTCTCTTTAGCTACTCTCACCAACCAAGTCACTCTCCTTGCCTGGTCTTTGTAGAACTCATGAAATTGGTTACTTCCACTTCTCTTATGCTGCCTCCACAATGCCCTTTTTCTCTGTATTGCATGCTTAATCTCTTTATTCATCCATCTCACGCCTAACTTATTTAACCTTCTCACCCGTGGTATACATTTAGACATTGCATCCACTAAATATTTTTTGAAAATCCCCCAAGCTGCATTGATCTCTTTTCCAGCTAACTCCTCATTCCATGCTACACCTGCAAGCTGTCTCCTGAGCTCTTCATAATCACCCCCCTTGTAGTTCCACATATACCCTTTTTTCACAGGGGTCCTTGCACATTCAGCATGCACTGATGGCGAATGTTGAATAAAAATATTTTTATTACGTTAAGACAAAAATGCAACTTTTTAATATATGATATATGTCAAAATAGGAGAAATAATATTATGATATATGTCAAAACAAATTTTACTCATTGTTGTTTCGACCTCCACCAGAGCTTATCTGTGCTCGTCGACATATACCGGCGTTGGTTCGAATGTATAATAATATAACCAAATATTCAGTCTTTCGCCGACATATTTGGTATGTGTCGACATTCACCGGAGAATATTGACATTCTCTAATTTCGGTCTTTCACGGTAACATATACACTAATAGCAGGAAATGTGCCACAAGAGTACCCTCCTTCAGATACAGCCTGATAGAGTTTCTGGACTGTATCTATTGCGGGTTCGCTTTCTGGAACCAATATATAAGAGAGAATTGCTCCGCTATAGCTAAAGGTGAACACGAGCAAATAACCTCCAGGAGATACATAAAATCTTCAGAGAACCCGATCTCCACAGAAATCCTCTTCCACCTAAAGATATTTTATGAAAATTTGACTCACGAAAAAAAAAGTATACTAATACCATGATAGAGATCTTAAGCTGTTCAGAAGAAGAAGCAAAACTACATTTTTTTAAATGGATTACACTCTCTAGACTACAATTTCTTAACTACAGTGTTTTATTGTTATTTTTATGTAGTTCATTATTGGCAAGTTTGCAAACTAAGTGCTCTTCAGTTTTCATAAATGACTGAAAATGTTAATCATTTTCTGTCATTTATGCAAGTCTCAATACAGGTTATATTAGCTTGAGAATTCCGAAGGTTTTTGTCTTTGACTAAGACAGACAAAGGAAAGATTTAGGTGGTAAATAATTTTTGGTGTATGTGGTTAACGATTTTTATCATCTGATGTGAGACAATCACTTTGCTTATTTGCGACCTGAAGTGGTTTAAAGAAGTTCCATGATTGGTCTCTAGATAGCAGGGGAATGGGATTATCTAACTCTTCTTTCACCATTACTAATGCATGCATCAATACTGGATTCACTCATTTAAAAAAAAAGCCCATTATTACTAATTTGTTTTTCTTTTTTTAAAAAAAAAATCTTCGATCTACTTTTGAGATTCTTCTAATTATCTGGTACATTTTATTTATATAAACTAGATATGAAAATATCATTAAATGTATGCTCATATGGAAATAACATTTTCACTTATAGTGATAGACTGTCAGAAGAAAGACAATTATAAGTTTGATTCAAGTCATCAATTAAAAGACCTTATGGTTTTTTTTCTGCGGTCAATTCTCAGATTAATAAATATTTGGCATGAGTAGGTTACCCCTCTGTGGAAACTTTGGTTTTTAACAGTCAATTCAAGAAATCATAAGAAATGCCGAATACTGTTTCAGACAATAATACACACACACACACACACTAAGTTAGCATTGCATTAGGAACATCTTCTCCATTTACATATTTGCTGTGATAACGAAGTACCACATGACATCAATATCACGTGCTGCTACTGTAAATGGGCACACATCCTCTGTATTAATCAGTAAACGGGAAAAATGTGAAAATGTGGCAACATAAGCCAATTTGACTGCAGGCAGATAGTTGTGGCCTGGAGGATAGGTGCGAGTATTTCGGAAACAGCTGCACTTGTTGGTTGCCCCATACTACTGTATCAAGGGTGTACCAGGATTGGATTAATCATGAACAGACATCCAACAGAAGGGCTGACATTGGTCAGCCACGAGGTGATCCTAGAGGTGGGTATCTCAGTAACGAGGTGCAACAGACAGCTCACCCACAAGTACAACAGTCAGGCAGTTTGACCCATTTCCACATTGACCATGCACCCTACCTTGCTTCACCTGGGGGTTCCACAGCCAAAGACTAACATGGGTACCTGTGATGACAGCCAGGCATTGTAAACAATGCCTCACATGGGCCAAGGAACATCAGCAATGGATCTTCTCTAGATGGAAGAAGGTCATCTGGAGTGATGAGTTCCATTTCCTGCTGCCCCATGCTGATTGCTGAGTTTGCGTTTGGTGTAAACAGCATGGAAGTCTTATCTCCTGATTGCACAGTTGGTGTTCAGCAGGCCAGTAGAGGTGGTATTATAGTCTGGGGAGCTTTTTTCTGGCATGCTCTAGGTCTGTTGGTTATCATCCTGCAGACACTGAATTTAATGCTACAGGAACCTGTTAGCCAACCATCTACATCCATTTCTACAGGAGGTCTGACCCTACCACAGTGCCATCTTTCACAGGACAATGCACCATGTCATCGGGCTTGTACGACTACTAAGTGGTGGGAGGAACATGACAAGGAATTCGTTACATTGCTTTCCCTCCCAAATTCCCCTCACTGTAACCCAATTAAACGTGTGTTATATGCTTAGAATGGGGTTGAGGACTGCTGATTTTCCTCCATGGTATGAGTGTGAACTGACGGAGTTTCTGCAGTGGACATGGGTCAAGTTATGTATGGAGGATGTTCGAAACCTTGTGGAATCTGTTCCTGAAGTGTCTATAAGCCATGATTGCACAGTGAGGTGAACTAACGTGTTATTAGGTGGGTGCTCCTAATTCAAAGCTGTGTGTGTGCACACACATTACATTACTCATTAGGAGGAGCTTTTTCCTGCCAGATTTACTCCACTGAAGTCATTGCTAGTCTTGGCCACTGCTATCTGATGGATAACGTATAAGTGTTTAGGGATCAAACCTAAATACATAACTTTTCATTTTTAAAAAACAAAGCACTGAGTAGTCTGCGAGATGAGTTTGTTGAACTGAAATTGAGAGATAATGAGATGCCTTTTTTCTTTTTCTTTTTTTAAAATTTCACTTTTGCTTTTCTTCAATATTTATCACTTTTTTTTTAGCTGAATTAGAAGATTAATTTTAGGTCACTGCTTTTTGGCGATCTCCAGATTAGTAATCAATTCATCATACCTGCTGTAATAAAAGGTCAATTGTGTTGAATTTCATTTAACAGTCTATTGCGTAATACGGACGTCATCAGGAAACATTTTAAACTCTTTGTATCTTGAGTTTTTTTTTCAGTTTCTATATAAGACATTGTAGACCTGTGGGAATGACGTTTATGTCCATAGTGCTAGGCTACCCTAACAAAGACTATTATAAATTCGATTCTAGTCGGAAACTAGACAACCTTTTTTTAAGCCTTACATCAAACTGTTCCCGAGTTAGTTGATCTCCGGCGCGAGCAAGCAGGATTTTCTCCTGTAAACTAGTTTTTCATCCCATATCCTTAAGAAAATCGACTATAGAACTATTTCAGACAATACATATATTGTGTTAAGGTCACAGATCACGAGATAGCCGCACTTGCCTGCCGTCTCTTCACAGATGCCGTTTATAACCAATGTTAGGAGTCAGTATTTCTGACTGAATACCAGAGGAGATTGAACTTCCCCTCAGTCGTCCTCCAAGTAGTTAGATAGGGCTAAAATAGCCTTGCCTATTTCCTATAGGGGAATAAAAAATGTTAGCCGATTATTTATTATTTTTTCATATTATATTATATATGCCTAAATTATCGATTAAGTAGGAAAGTGCCCTTCGCATAACATAATATGACAAAGAAAGTTTACTTAGATATCGAAACTTACCTTGAGAAACGATGGATCCAAACATACACCATGCAATCAATGTCGGAGATATCACTCTGCCTTCGGAGAAACGGTGAATCAGAGCGCTAATTAGGTAAGTAATAATTACCAGCAGCCAGAGAAATGATCAGTGAAAGCCATACCTGTCATAAATGAATTTATTAAAAAACAAAGAAACATGCGTATTTATGAAATATAAAACACACAGAAGAAGCTAGAGAAGATATCCTTCCCAAAAAAGTTTGTAAATATTGCAGATCATCAAAGTATTTATTTAGTTTATCCAGTCGATTAAATATTTCCCCCTGTATATTTCCCCTGAGGAGCTGAGTCCAGGAGAAGGCAGGTGACTAGTGGTGTACCCCAGGGATCAGTGCTTGGTCCTCTATTGTTTATTTTGTACGTTAATAATATTGAAAATAATTTGAAAGGTAATATCCACTTGTTTGTTGATGATGCAAAAATAGAATGGCTTCGTCTATCTCCTCGTTTTTTGCGTGTGATGGGCAGATGATGTAGATATCTTGCAGGATGACTTAAATAGACTGACGGTATGGGCTAAGGTAAATAAAATGTCAGTTTAACGTGGCTAAGTGTAATGCACTTTAGGAGGATGAGATCACGTGCTGTTTACTATATTAATGGAACTGAACTGCAAGAAGTTGACGAGGCGAGACACTTGAAAGTTATTGTGGATAGAGAACTTAAGTTTAAAGGGCATATTGCAAAGGTTGCCAAAACATCACATCAAATTACATGATTGTTGAAGAACACACTAACAAGCAAGGATAAGGAAGTTATTGTTCCACTTTATAACACATTATTAAGACCGCATTTGGACTATTGTGCACAGATCTGGTCACCTGGATTTCTTGGTGAAGAAATGGTGCAGAGGATTCAGACTAGTTACAAAGATTGTTGCTGGTCTGTGGGATGTTTCCGAGGATGGATTGAAAATCTGTGGGCTCCAAAAACTAGCTGATAGATTGTAGGAGAGGAGATATGATAGAGGCATATAAATTATTAAAGAGATTTTATAGGATTAATACTGATGACTTTTTTTAAGACTAGTGCAGGAAGGGAGAGAACAAGGGGTCGTCCCAGGAGATTGTGTAAGGGTGTGGTTAACAAGGGTGTTAGGACTAGATTAATTACTTGTAGGGTTGTAAATGGGTGGAATGCTTTGCCAGAGGTGATTGTGAATGCTTCGTCTGTGAATGAATTTAAGGAGAAGTATGATAGGTATTGTGTGAATAATGGTTAGTGTGTCAGTGTAGAGTCTCCCACGATGAGTCTTTTGACTCCATGGAGACACCGTTATAATAATAATAATATTTTACTTCGATTGAATGCAACGTTACTGATTAGATGGGTGAAGCAAATATGCTTTTCATATTCCCCTTTGTCTGAATAAAGAGTTTGGTGATGGGATGGTTTTGTGGGCTGTAAGGTTTGTGTTCATCTGGGAGTAGAATTGACTTGGGTCCTTCATGTTTGCAGTAGACTGCTTCGTTGTAGTTGGAGGCATGCTTGATTAATGGACTTGGGTGTGTGTGCTTGTCTTAGCAAAGAAAGGCTGTGATGGTTGTCCTTGGGTTTTGTGGGATGTCTGCTACATAGACTGAGAACAGTAAAGGGAGCCAGCAAAGAGCCCTGCGGAACTCCTGCTAGGATTTTGTGCCATGATAAGATAATTCCATTGACCTTCGCGTGCATGGTTCTTTCGTTGAGGTATGCATTGATTAGCATTATGAGCTTGCTTTTGAGATGCTATATTCTTTGTGGCCTCAGCATATGTTTTGGTTATGAATAAGGGTTGCTTTCTTTCCTTACGTTTGCTTTCGTGAGTTCGTAAAGAAGGCCTTGTTGCCAGATCTTATTGAATGCCTTCGCAACATCAACAAATACCGCGGCAATATGCATGTTCCAGTTAAATCCATGTGTGATGTGTTCCACTAGCTGGTGGACTTGTTGTACTGTGCTGTGTTCACGACGAAAGCGAAATTGTTCATTTGGAACGATTCCTAGTTTTCTTGTAGTCTTGAGAGGATGGCTTTTTCAGTTATTTTACCTAAGTTGGATAGCAGACTGATGGGTCTGTAACTTTAAGGGAGTTGGGGATTCTTTCCTGGCTTTTTTTTTTATCGGTATGATATCAGCAGTTTTCGGCTATGAGAAAATGCTGGAATGACATTATTGCGTTAGTGATATTAACTATATGCACTATGACCTTTAGAGGGAGCATCTTTATGATGTTGGTGATACCATCGGGACCAGGAGCTTTTTTTTTGGTATTTAAATGGATATGATATTGATTGTTTCTGCTGGAGTAGTGGGGGTGATGCGGTCTGATTCGTCAATTGTTTGTCTTAAGGTGAGCGTAACCTGTCGATGTACATTATAAATGCGATTAGTATTTTGGTTATCATACAAAGGTCTGCACTGCTCCTCTAAGCTATCCACTAGAGCTTCGACTTTTTCCTTACCGGTGTGTGTATGCCATTCTGTGCTTAGTCTGTATGGGGGGTAAAGACTGACTTTTGGTATTACACTTTTGTCTCTTCAAGTTATTTAGAGTTGTTTCATCTTGAGGGACTGTGGTGTTGTGGTATCACTTTCTAGCTTTGTTTTTGGATATGATTAGGTTCATGATTTCCGCTGGAATCCGGTTGGTCGAGTGGATGATTGTGTTTTTGGTGACTGATGCTATTGCTTTATTGATTTAGTTTGTTAGGATATTCACGGCTTCGTTTATCTCCTCCTTTTTGCGTATGATGGGCGATGTGCTCCGAGAGAATTTTAGATAGCTTGTCCCTTGCTATGAAGGAGTGCAGGGGGGCGATTTGATCATGCGTGCCTAGATTGAACAGGATGGGGTTATGATCTGAAGATTGCTTGTTGATCGTCTCTAACTGGTATTGATATCTGATGTTTCTAAGGATGACAATGTCCAGCACATTCGACCTGCCTAGGGGGTCTGTGATAGGTGGCCTTGACAGGACCTGTAACTACAGCTGAGTTGAGTGTTGTATAATTAAATAAAGTGAAGCCATTTTTATTTATTCTGGTGCTAAACCAGGCTGTATACTTGGCATTTAGTTCTCTGCTATGATAATGGAATCTGTGGAGCCAAGGATGGAGTCCAAATCTGACATTAGTAGGGGATTACTTGGTGAATTGTAATCTGCGCAGATTTTGAGACTGCCAGCATTATTGGTGTGCATCTCCACATCGGTCACCTCCAGATTCATGATTTGTGGGTTGGTTAGGATATTATGGTTCAGATGATTTTTAATATAGATGGCGGTGCCTCCACCTCTGGCGTCTAGTCTACCTGTTCTGTACATAAAATAAGTTCTTAGTATTGGATTATTAGCTGGTCTCAGATGTGTTTCGTTGACTAGTATTATATCTGGATTATGCCTGTGTGCAAACTCTTGCAATTCTAGAATTTTGTTGCCCAGACTATTTGCATTCCAGGCAATGATAAAGAGGGAGTTCAGTTTGAATTTGCTTTTATTCGTAACAGGGCTGTCAGAATTGACTGGGTTCCTTTCAGAAATCTCTTTGTGGAGAATAGTTAGGGGCTGGGTTTACTGAATTCATGTAGCATGGTAGCTAATGAGGAAGTCAATATTGATGTTAGGTTGGAGCTTGCTTGCTTTTGAGATGCTGTATTCTTTGTGGCTTCAGCATATGTTTTGGTTATGAATAAGGGTTGCTTTCTTTCCTGAGTTACCAAAAGTGTAGTTATTTGGCCTGGAGGGTGACCTTCTTGGTTGCTTCGAGTGTCATTGCGGGGGGGGGGATTTCTTACTGACCCAAGGTTTTTTGGATGAATAATGTATCCCTTGTAATTGGCAGGATGACGTCCTCCGCATTTAGCGCATCTGGCCAGCATGGATCTTGGCTTGATACATGTGCTAGTTTGATGGCTTTTGCCGCATTTCAGACATCCATATTCCGCCTTACATAGCATTTGGGCGTGGCTAAACTTTTGGCATCTATGACACTGCCCTGATGATGCCTTCTTCCTGAGTGGCTCTGTTTATTCTGAGTCTTCAGACAGCAGTCAATTCGTAAATTCGCTTCTGAGTGTTGTTCATCTCTACTAGCACTAGTGGCATTGGTCTTTTATCATTTCCTCCATCTTCCTTCAGTGCCTATACTGAAGTCCGAAGCAGATGCAAAAAAATTATCAATGATTCCAAAACAGAATTTGAATGGACAAAAAGCAGGAAACTTGCAGCCTGTCCTAGCGGCAAATGCCTTTTGGTCTCTTGCCAAAGCAATTGGTCGCAACTTTTTCCCTACACTACTCCCACCCCTATCATACCCAGATGGCTCAATTGCAACATCACCCACAGAAAAAGCTAATCTCCTGGCTTCACACTTTGCCTCCAATGCACGCATAACTGACAATGGCAAATGTCCCCCAGTCATTCCAACACACAATGCCCCCTGTATCCTTTTGCCAGAAAGAGATCATAAACCTGTTGTCAAAATTAAAGACAAAAAAACTCCTGGCCCTGATGGCAAATCCTCCAATTGTCCTGAAAGTCTGTGCAGCAGAACTGGCTCCTATCCTATGCCATCTGTACACACTCTGTTACTCCACTGGTATGTATCCCAAAGCCTGGAAATTGGCCTATATTCAACCCATTCCCAAAAAGGGTGACAAATCGCTGCCATCTAACTACCGCCCTATCTCACTCACCTCAATCCTATCTAAAGTGATGGAGAAAACGACCAATTCGCAACTCCTACTCTACCTTGAAGGTACCCAGCTATTAAGCGACCACCAGTACGGATTCCGTCGATGCCGATCAACAGGTGACTTGCTCTCATATATCACCCATCTCTGGACATATGCCAGTGAAAAATTTGGGGAATCCCAAGTAGTTGCACTTGATATCTCTAAAGCCTTTGTCTGGCACAAAGGCTTACTAAACAAACTTCCATCATTTGGACTGTCTCAGGACTTCTGCAGTTGGATTGCCAGCTTCCTGTCTGGACGCACACTATGTGCGATGGTAGATGGCTCCCTATCCTCCCACCATCCAACTAATGCTGGGGTCCCACAGGGTTCAGTTCTCTTACTGACTCTCTTCCTTCTGTACATCAATGACCTACTTCAGTTGACCTCCAACCCAATCACAGTTTTGCAGATGACAGCACATTGCACTCCTTGTTTTCGGTTGATAAACCTCAACCTACAGAGCATCAACCACCACTGCCCTTAATTCTAAGCCATTCTCCAATGGGGACTCAGATAGCCTCATCAACTTCGACGCTGATAAAACCCAGTTCTGTCATATTTCCAACAAAAAAGAACCATTTTTCCCAGTATTATTTTTGATAACACTCAAATTCCCAGACAAGATGAAATTTCTCTTCTCGCAATTACCATGACATCAGGCCTCTCCTGGCATAAACACATCACAACCATTGCATCCTCAGCTTCCAAAAAACTAGGCTTTCTTTTTCGCTCAAGACGTTACTTCACTTCAAAACAGCTGTTAATCTTATACAAATCACAAATCCACCCAGCTATCGAATACTGTTCTCACATTTGGAGTGGGACTCCTAAAAGCTCCCTCAAAACGCTTGACTCAACAAAGAGGAGAGCAATTAGACTGATAAATTATCCATCTCTTACCAACTCACTCCCCCCACTTTCACAATGACGTTTAGTCTCTGCAATTTGTATATTCTATAAATATTTTCATGGAAAATGCTCATCTGAAACAGCATCAATAAATCCCCCTCTGTACTAAACCCATTGGAGCACATCAGTGGCGGCTCCTGGCTTGAAATCGTGGAGATGCTACAACTTTCGAAATATACATACAAACTGAAAGTACAGTGTATACGTGTTTGAATAAAATATCAAATTATGGTAAAAATTAAATAAATAAAATAAACATGAAAAAATATTGTTTACTACCAATAAAATTATACACTTTAGTATAATTCAAAATTACTTAAAAATAAAATCCTATCCTTTAATTGTAATTAAATTATAAAAAAATTAATTAAATTTAAAAAATTAATTAAAAAATTTTAAAAATTGCAAATCCATTCCTTTAATTACAATTAATTCATTTAATTGTAATTAAAGGAATGGATTTGCAATTTTTGCAATAATTAAATAATGGATTTAATTACAATTAAATCCTTTAATTGTAATGTCCAAATATTTAAAGAGACGGAGTAAACACGATAAGCACTACGAACACTCGACTACTGGCGCAAACTGCATATAAACAACAATGGATTGCACGACGGGCAGTACCGCATTACGTTGATAGCTCGCATCTGATTTTGACGTGCATATGCTTGCGCGCGTAGCAATATGACACTGTGGTAAACACGGTGCTGCTGGCGTCCTTCGCCCTCCTAACTGCTACAAGATGGATTTTTATTACTTTTTATACAAAATAACAGAATTGTATCGGATTGTTGATGATAAAATTAAATATTACAAGCAAATATAAACAAATTAATAAATATATTTATATATCGAGAAAAATTAGGGGTGCTGTAGTTCCGTAGTACCTATGCATGAGACTCCCCTGGAACACATATAGCCTCCACCCAAATCCCTTCACAGTACACCTTGAAACCCACAGAACAAGTTTCTTTTCCTCTCCTTTATCCCTGCTATTGCTGTACTGTGGAACAGTCTTCCCCTGATGTATTTCCCACGGAATACAACATACAGCTTTTTAAATCGAATGTAAACAAGTTTCTCCTTTCCCATCCCACTACCCATATACAATACTAAAGTACTATAGGTTGACCAACCAACCTCTCGTATATGGGCCCAACATTAAAAAAAAATTTCTCAGCATCCTGCTTACTTTGACTAAGGCCCTTATTGATGAGGTCTACAGTGATCTCGTCAGCAGAGATGCTCTCAGCACCATCTTTAAATTTCTTTCGCTAGATAAAGAGAAGGTATGGTACGGAAAATTAGAACTGTCTATTATTTTGGTCACCTGTCTGTAGACTGTGACCGAGGGAGGAGTTAGATTTTCATCCTCTCATCTGTGTTTTTGGCCTATGAGTAAGCAATATTATGTTCCCTGAGGATTTGTGAGACTGAGGTGCACTTTTCCTTGTCACATAGTATAACTGCCCAACCTTTTCCTTGTTGACCGGGACATCTTGTGTTGATGAGTCCTCTTCCATGAGACCATTTGCGGTCCTCCTTTTATTTGAGTGTCCCCCCAGGGAACTATCTGTCGAGCTTTTGGGAGATGGGACAGTCAATTCCCCCTTCTGAGTCTTCTTCTTCACCTTCAGAGTAATTTGTCAGAGCATATAAGTTTAAAAACCAGGGCACTCTGACACAAACTTCTTCAACAGCCTCATAAACAGGTCAAGCGCTTGATCTCTGTTTAAGTTCTGGATGATATCATTAATGTTCTCCATGCTTGAACAAACAGTGCCAGCTGGATGGAGATATTTCCCGTCCCCGGAGTAAAGTGGGCTGGTTTACAAGTGATCCTGTAGACTTGAGAGCCTACTAGCAGATCAGAAAGTTTACCAGAAAAACCTATGGAGTAGAGAGTCTACTAGCAAACAATGTATATCTAAAAACACCTAGAATTTGGGAGGAGGTGTCGTGTTCTCACTTGACCTCAACTCTAATTCCTACCTCCCTAAGAAATCTTTTATTCACCACTGGTCTTCATTGTGGGTGGGGCTTACACAGCCATTAGTTCTCATTGGGGGAGAATGTAGGTTTCGATTTGGGTAGGAGCCAGTGCAATGTGAGATCACTAAACACCCCTGAAAATAAAAACAGTTCGCGGCTATTCATTCAAACTCTTCTTTCCTAATGAATATTTTAATACGTCAATCACAGTCTACAAAATCAACTGCATCCAGTGTTATTGTTAGGGTGAAGACTGTCACGGTGGCTATTTTTGAAAGACAGGAATATAATACGAAATTTACAAACAAGCATCCTCTTGATCCAAGCTTTAGTGATTACGAGAGTGAGTGATTACCAGGAGTATACGAGTAGTGAGTATTAGGATGATACTGAGTTGTTAGCGAGATAGTGAAGCGAGGAGACAGTTTTAGTGACGAATTATTCTCAAAGTAATGGAACCTTATTACAAAAAGGACTACAGGAGCGTTTCTGAGTGCCAGAACTCAGAAAAACCTACTAAGGTAAGTAGCAGCCAATTCTCTATATAGCTTAGCAATACCAAGACCATGGAAAAGCCCCTAACGTTCGAAGAAGTTTACAGAGAGTTCCTAAGATTAGGAAAACTCTTAAAACTCTCCCCACCCCGCAGCAGTCACAGACGACCAACACAACGAAGACGACACACACCCTCAACAAGACTTAGCACTCTTGTCACAACTAGAAGAACAAGCAACTCATAGCAACGCCTACCAAAGAGCAGAATCGCACACAGCCTTCCAGAAAGTACAAAAGAAAAGAAAAAATATCTAACACGACAGAAATACCCAAAACAAGAGAAACTGCAATAGACAAAGGAACAAAGGAAAGAATACCCCCAGTCATCCTAAGGGTCAAGGAACACTGGACATCGATTACCACCGCTCTGAAAACAACAGGAATCACCTTCACAAAAGCAACAAACACGGAAGAAGGAATACGCATTCAACCTAAGACATCGACAGACTACAGAAACATAAAATTCTTGGAAAACAACAACCTACCGTATCACACATTCCAACTCAACAGCGACAAACATCTGAAAGTAGTACTAAGATGAATCACAGAAACAATATCAACAAAAGAAATCACCACAGACCTATATAACAAAGGATTTAATCCCATTAAAGTAAGCCGAATGCACAGAGCTGACAAGACTCCCTACCCCTTGATCCTAGTCGAAATATCAAAAGACCAGAAAGATATATACGACCTCCAAACCATCTGCTACCTAATTATAAAAGTAGAATCTCTGAGGCGCAAATCCACAACAACACAATGTCACAGATGTCATAAGTTGGTCATGCACAACTATCCCCAAAACCAGAAGATACAACCCCAAAACAGCAAGCTCATACAAGAAAGCAGACCCATCCAACGAATCACAGCCTTCACAACAAACGGAAGAACATATGCAGAAGTTGCAAAACCAACCCAACAACAAGACTCCAAACCCAAAACAAACCACCCACAGCAAACCAGCAAGACCAATCTCCTCAAAATAACAAGTTGCATAGGAGAGATGCTTACAGAACTCCGACAAACTGACCCAACACAAGAGGCCAATGACATTATTTTATTCTCTGCAATCCTTAATGGATAATAGCAAAATAAAACCCAACTCTCTACAGATCATCAGTTGGAATGCTAACGGACTACCCAACAAAGCAATAGAATTTCAGGAATTCGCGTCAGAAACCCAAGCAGACATCATCTTAGTAAATGAAACACACCTACGTCCATCTGACATGACAAGAATCAAGAACTACACCATGTACCGCACAGACAACCCATGTAAAAGGAGGAGGAACTGCCATCTTCATTAAAAGAACTATAAAACACAATGTAATCGCCACACCTCAAACAGAACACATGGAAACAATAGGAATTGAAATACACATGGAGAACGCAAGCAGTATCATGTTATTTGCAACATACACTTCCAAATAAAAAACTCCTAGAATCAGATCTGGACGAAATACTAAATGCAGGTAAAGCAGTAATCATAGTTGGAGATTTTTAATGCCAAACATTCAGCCTGGAATAGCAGAAACTCAAATATCAACGAAAGAATACTCAACTCTTATACTACTTCACGAAACATAGCGGTAATAGGACCCACAGAATCCACACACTACGGAGCAACCGGACGTCCTGATGTACTTGATATAGCTATATTAAAAAACATAGCGCACAGCTATCAAATACATGCAGTCAATGAATTAAATTCTGATCACAACCCCATCATATTGCAACTAGGCACCACACAAGATTTAACGGAAAATACCTCCACCTTTATAAACTGGAAACAACTTCCCTCAGCCTTCCAGGAAATTCTTGGCCCAGTACCACATATAATATCCACTGAAGACATAGAAAAAGCAGTAAAAACCTTTGAAAAGCAAGTACTAACAGCAGTATCACAGATAACACATACAACCAAATGCGCACCACCAAATAAACTCCCAGAGGACATAAAATGTCTTATCCGAGAGAAAAACAGGTTAAGAAGAAAATCTCACAGAACACTGGATCCCGCAGATAAGCAGGCAGTTAACAGGGCTACAAACCAGGATCGGTATGCTGTAAAGGATCACCGTAACGAACTCTGGAATAACAAAATACACCAATTAAACACGGAGGATCAATCATTGTGGAGAATGATGAGATCACTTCGTTCCAAACGTAACACGCTCCCCCCCCCCAATCCAAGCAGAATATACTGTAGAATCGCCTACGGTGATGAAAGGTAGAAGCATTTGCAGACAGACAGCTTAGAAAGATAATGCAGTCCTAATTATGCCAATGCAGATTTAAGCTACATTGGCATAATTAGGACTGAAAGGGGACATAAGAAAAATCCACACCCAAGTGCGTAAAATAACTCAAAACGCCTCACTCCAATCCAACAACAAATCCGTGTCACCAACAGAAATATATGACTTCATAAGAAAACTAAACAATATAAAGGCTCCGAGTCCGGATGGAATAACGAACAAGGCGCTCAAGCTACTCCCTCGTAAAGGGGGTTATACATCTGGCAGGCATCACTAATGTCATCCTTCGGCTAAATTATTTCCCAGAGCGATGGAAGCTTGCAGATGTCTTCCTAATTTCAAAACCTGGGGAAAGTGCACAATTCCCACAGAACTATTGGCCTATCAGCCTTCTATCATGCGTAGGCAAGATAGCCGAATGCGCTATACTAACACGGATTCAAGAAGCAACAGATAATAACCAAGTCGTATAAGACGAGCAATTCGGATTCAGAAAACAGCATTCTACGACCCTCCAAATTTACAAAATCATTGAATACGTCATTCAAGGGTATGAATGGCACCAACATTCTTGGATACAACACAAGCATTTGACAGAATTTGGCATCATGGTCTAATTTTTAAACTACACCAAGTAGGAATCCCAATACCACTAGTTCTACTTATCAAATCATATCTCAGTAACAGAAAATTTAAAATAAAACTGAATGGAATCAGATCCACAGAAAGGAGAGTCATGACAGAAGTCCCACAAGGCTCTCTGCTATCTCCCCTACTCTTCTCCATATACATGGCGTATCTCCCCAAGTTGTCCCCCATCCATCACCGCTCTCTATGCCGACGACACAATTATCATAGACAGATCCCTCCGTCCACATCTGGCCACAAACAAGCTACAGAGAACAGTCAACGAATCAGAGGACTGGTACACCAAATGGTGCATTGTCATTAATCCAAGAAAAAGCTTTGCAGTATTTTTCACCAGACATAAAGCAGAACCGAACGCAAGCATACAAATGTTTGGAAAAATCATCCCTTGGCAAAACTCTACCAAATATCAAGGAGTTCATCTTGACAAACGACTAAATTTCAAGACACACATAAATAGTATCTCCACCAAAGCAAGTCAGACAATAGCACAGCTATATCCACTTTTGAATAGAAAGAGCTTCCTAAACATAAATAACAAAATCCTCCTCTATAAATCAGTAATAAGACCACAACTCACTTACGCATCACCAACCTGGGGACACACAGCTAAAAGCAACATCAACAGATTACAGACAATCCAGAACAAATGTCTACGAATGGCTTTTAATGCCCCTTGGTTCATGAGAAACCTTCAGTTACACCAGGAAGCCAACCTTCCAGATATCAAGACCTACATGACAGGCATTGCAGTAAAATTGTTCACAGACGCAGATAATCACCCAAATCGGCTAATTCAACAGGCAGCAGACTACAAACCCTCAGATCATTTCAAACATAAAAAACCGAAATCATCCATCGCAAGATAAAGCTAATACAGCTTACAATGCTCACAATGAGGGGGTAATTTACCAACAATAATCCTCTCATACACAAGCTAAAATCAGATGAAGGGATAAAGAGTCAAGGACTTGGTCCATCTCTCAAAGAAGTTCAAGTTCCAACTATGCAATATAACCTATCGAAATATGTGAGAAACAATGTAAATATAATATTAATTTTTTTTTCTGTAATAATATTTTATTTATTATCTTACAGAGGGCAGCACTAGCTTGCCGCCTTCTTCACTGCGTACCAATGAATCAGTAATAGCCTTGGGCCAGCTATCTCTCTGATTGTTTACAAGTGGAGATTGAACTGCCCACTCAGTCTCCAAAAGTTAGATAGGGTAAACGGCCCCGCCTACTCCCTATACGGGAACAACATAGACGTTAGCTGATTTTTTTTTAATCTTACAGAGCATTTACATATATACACATATTTACATATATTTACATATTACCTATGCTTTTTACAGTGAATTTCATATAAATTTTCCGTTTTTTGTATTCTAAAATGCATTAATAATAGTTACTATGGGTGGTAATTTATAGTTTGCAATTGGATATGGTTACATTTTTTTAACATCATTCATAGTATAAGAGTAAGTTATATACATTTTACAATTTTTGCTTTTTAATGTTTTTAACCGCTGTAACTACAGCATTTCAATGTAATAAATAATTCTTCTTTTTTTTGTTGATCTCGGTTGAGATGTAATGTCTCTGCTTGCATCCTTGAAGCTTTTTAACGAGCTTATCTGAGGATGACACCAGTTAGATATATGTTTTTTTTTATTATTGATTTGATTGCTGTGTTGGAAGTAGGCTGATGTTTATGAGGTCAAATGAATGATCTGAAAGGTCTGATCAAAGTGAAATTGCCAGTATGTTCTGGTGTTATTGCATCTGTCTCGATGGTTCACATTCATTTTTATTGTGGTCTTCTTTTTTAACTAAGTAGGAGACTTTTTTTCAAATGTGGCAGCCTTCCTATGTTTTCTAAGCTTTTAATTTGTATCGTTTTGAAGTTTGTGACTTCCTCAAGAATATCTTAGCAACAGATTCTGGTTGAATTGTGTTAAATATTCAGATAGGAAGATTGATGCGTTTTCTTGCAATGCCTTCAAGTCTTTAGCAACTGGTGTTTTTCTGTCTGCTGGTTTTTATGAGATTGTCTCTTGTGGACTTCCTTGTAAGACGAACTATGACTGGTGCAGGTCGTGGCAAGCCTTGTTTTTCTTCTTCCTAGGAATCCGATTTACAGTCTGAATGTCGTTAAGCTGTAGGGTGAGATGTCAATTGCATGGCCTAATTTTAAAACTATGTCTCTGAGGTTTTCTGTAGGTGCAGTTTCAGGAAGACCGTTAATGATAAGATCTTCTTTCGTATTGTAGTTTTAGAGAATGAAGTTCTTGATGGAGTTCGGATGTTTCTTTCATCAAATTGTGTTGCCTGTCATTTAGTGCGTTAATGCTGTGCGTAAAATTTGGTGCTTAATAATAATAATAATAATAATAACAATAATAATAATTAAGCGATCTTGAGCAATAGAGCAGAAACAACCTTATCTATCAATTTTATCTCAAGAGAATATATATCATAGTTCAAATTTACTTCATAAAAAGAGTTAATTCCACTTGAAACTGCTTTAGTTTTAGAATGTCGAATAAAAAATTGCAACTGTATGGAAGATAAAGGTCTTCATTTACTCCAACAGTATACTGTTCAGCAAAGTTATCTTGGAAGCCTTTTTAATAACCAATAGCTCATTTAGTACAGGACCTTGGACGATTACATCTTGAGCCATTTTAAAAATTTACTTTTTTATTATTATTATTTTTTTTTATTAAACTCATAGCTCCCAGCTGAAAGAGTGGATCTACTCCACGTGTAACTATCTATCAGTTTTAGTGGATCTACCATAGTCATTGAAGAGAACCATATCGTTGAATTGAATCATGAAAGGCAGATATACTTTTTTTTCTTAAGTATATTTGTCTTTCACATAATTCCACAAAAAAGGAATTGGATCAGGCGATTTTTCTGATGACACAGCATAGATCCATAACGGGGCATCAATACCATAGCAAACATCAGGAATCCGAAAGATGGAATCCCACATGGAAATATGTTGGTAGGTTAGCGATCCTCTAATTTATGGTTATATGAAAGGCAATACATAATTCAGCAGAAAAGCACCTCGCACGTGCAGTCTCTGTATTATTATTATTTGACACTTCCAGGAAATCATCAACTGACCGTAACTTCACCAACGCCATCTACCACTACTCGTATTTCCACAATAATCACAGACATCCATGCCCATGGCGGGATTCGAACCCACAGCCGTTTGACCGAGAGCGGATATTCTAACCAATCGGCCAACCAAACCGGCATGTTACAGAGAACACGGAATGTTCTGTGTAACATGCCGAATGTTGGTCAAACACAGACTGTGGAGGGAAATTAGTGTTTTCGATGTTGTACATCACAGAATTCCATTACTTATCCTTATATACACATGAGCCAAAATATCAATACGATCCAGCCTGTTCGATCGGAAACAGGCCGGTGGTATGTGAATTGTTTCAATGAACATGACGGATCCTTTCATCTCCAATGAGGCCACCCAAACTGCTAATTCTTACCTAGGAAATTTTAGAGGATCAGGCTTATATGGAGACAATGCGGCCTGATGGATATGGACTCTTCCATCACCTTGTCACAAGGCTCGCACTGTGCAAGCATGGTTTGAAGAGCATGTCCAAGCATTTTATGCTCCTCTAGCCTCACATTCTTCTGATTTAAATCTGATTTGTGGAATAATGTGTAATGCCGCACATCCTTACTTTTCTTCAATACTGCTTCAAAATACTTTTCTCAAGCAGCTACCCACCCAAACCAACTAATAAGGAGAGCAGTTGACTATAATGAACATGATCATGTGAAGTACAAACGTCCTAAAGCAATCCTGCTGAACCAAAACTATTAGACTCACTGCCCATAAACAGCGAGCTATTTGATGGAGCAGTTATTGCTCAATAAATGCTCTCAGACTGGCATACAAGATAAAGAGAATAAAAGCCAAGGGATTGTTCTCCAACATATCAGTTTAGTTCAAAAAAAAAAAAAAAAGATGTAATATGACAGGCGAAATTTGTTTTCTAAAAGAAGGAAATAGTTTCTATTTCACGTGAATTTCATATATATAAAAAAACCTTTATAAAAATGCGTATAAGACGGGAGTAGAACCCAGGTGTTTCCAACAAAAGCGGGTAGTCATTACCAAAAGAACTACGATAGTTCTAGAATGTATCATAATACGATAAATTCTAAATGCAGGTTACTTACAGTTCTTTACCTTTTTAATTATCATACCAATCATTCCACTCCACTCTCCGGACGTCGCTTGAGAGCTCCAGTATCGATCCTTTGGTATCACAATGAAATATCTAATAAAAAATATTCTCGCAGAACGATACTGTTTTGATGGATGAAGCATAAATACTTTTCATATTCCTCTCCATTTGAAAAGGAAAGTTCTTGGGGTGGAGAATTATTGAGCTTTAAGCTCGCCATGAAAGGGCAGTGAGATTAGCTGTGTTCAGCTGAGCACAGAATTGATTTAGGTCTCTTGTATTTGCAGAAATCTGCTTCATTATAGTCTGAAGCTTGCTTGATCAGTGGGTTTGGATGATTAATTGCCTTGATGAAGAACTTTTCAGCTAGGTCGTGAAGGAGAGATGTCATGTAGGGAATGCTGACGTCTGTGTGAATTTGGGAGTTGCTGATAAACCACAGAGCATGCAAACTCATTCTCAGACATTTGTTTTGTATTCTCTGCAGCTTCTGAATATTTGTTTTCGAAGTATGACTCCACGCAGGAGATGCGTAAGTTATGACAGGGCGTATTACCATCTTGTATATGAGTAGTTTGTTCTGAGTGTCCATTTACTTTTTCCGTTGATCATGGGGTAGAACTGCGCAATTGCTTTGGATGTCTTTGAACTTATGTGTTCTATATAGTTGGTGAATTGTAGTTTTTTATCCAGAATTACTCCAAGATATTTGACTGTATTCTGCCATGGAATTTTAACACCTAGTAAATGTATATCTTCCTTGAATTGGGTTTTTTTTCTAGTGAACAGTATGGCTGAGCTCTTCTGTGGAGTGGTTTGAATTCTCCAGTCCATAAACCATCTTTCCAGCATGTGAATGCTGCTTTGGAGTCTCTTAATAGCTAGTTTGGGGCCGAGAGATCTTGCTAATAATGCAGTGTCATTAGCATATAATGCAGTGATTGCTGAGCTTGGGTTTTGAGGGATATCAGCAATATAGATAGAAAACAGCAAGGGGGGGGGGGGTCAAGAGTGAGCCCCGTGGCACTCCCGCCAGAACCTTGCGTCTGGTTGATACAGTTTCATTTATTTTGACTTGCATGTATCAGTCTGTAAGGTAAGAGTGAATTATTTTAACTAGATTAGTAGGCATATTGAATGTGGTGAGCTTGTAGAGAAGGCCCTGATGCCACACCTTATCAAAAGCCTTTGCAGCATCTAAAAAGACTGCAGCTGTATGAAGGTTCCGGTTGAAGCCTTCGGAGATGTATTCGATCAGCCTGTGGATCTGCTGAACGGTAGAGTGGTTTTTTCTGAATCCAAATTGCCCATTTGTGATTATATGTAGTTGGTCCGTTTGTGATTGAAACCTAGTAAGGACTACTTTTTCTGCGATCTTTCCAAGGTTAGACAGAAGACTGATAGGTCTGTAGCTTTCTGAGAGTTGAGCATTTTTCCCATCTTTTTGATTGGTGTGACATCTGCTATTTTCCATGTTAAAGGGACATACTGGAGTCTGAGGATGGCATTAATTATGTTGACTAGATGTGCAATGGCTTTTCGGGGGAGTAGTTTAATTATTTTGTTTGTAATTCCATCTGAGCCTGGAGCTTTGTTTTTCAGGTGAGTTATGTTTATAACTTCTGTTGGAGAAGTAGGTGTGAGAAGTTCTAGGTCATCTTTTTGTTGTGTTATGGCCTGCCTAACTCGGCAGTGAATCTTGTAGATGAGATTGATGTTCAAATTTTCATATGAGGGGTTGCATTGACTTTCCAAGCTGTCAGCCAGAGCCTCTGCCTTTTCTTTATCGGTGTGAGCTATTCCTTTCGAGGTTTGAATTGGGATAAAAGTTGTCTTTGGGTGCGGAAGGTTCTCAGAAACTTTCATATGGAGTTGTCCTCAAGGTTTAATTTTGTTAGCTTAGATTTAGCCCTCCAAAAACATCGAAACCGAGAATTCCCATTCTTGGTTTCGATGTTTTTGGAGGGCTTCACGTACTTGTCTTTTTAATTTATTCAAATTGGCTTTATCTTGAGGGGCTTTTGTGTTATACCTCTTTCTGGTTTTGTTTTTCAGTCTAATTAAAACCATAATTTCCTCAGGGATCCGTCCACTAGAGTGAAAGACTGTAGTTTGGGTACCTGACTTTATTGCATTTTTGATTTGACTGGTAAAGTTGTTTGCAGCCATTTCTATCTCCTTTTTAGTGTGAATAGTAGGGACTGGGCCAATGTGATCAGGTAGGATTCTGCAGAGTTTGTCCCAAGATATGAAAGAGTGGGGAGGTGAGAATTGTTCTTGTGTACCAAGTTGAAGCAGAATAGAGTTGTGATCAGATACCAGCAATGGAATGCTGGGTGGATTATATATATACAGCATAGATTTTGATATTGCCAGCATTGTTGGTATTAACTTCAATGCCTGTTATCTCTAGGTTCTTGGTTTGGGGATTGGTCAGAACATTGTCACTTAGGTAGTTTTAATGTATGTAGCTGTTCCTCCTACGCAGCTATCTGTTTTGTACATAGTATAGTTCCGTAATTTGGGATTATTAGCTGTCTGAGATGTGTTTCGTTTACCAGTATTATGCCTGTGAGAGAACTCTTGTAGTTCTAGAATTTTGTTATCGAGTCCGTTGGTATTCCATGCAGTGATCATGAGAGAGTTGGGATGGAATTTTCTTCTATTCATTGTTGGGGACTGTCAGAATTGAGTGGATACCTTGTAGGAATCTTTTCGTGGAGGATGGCGAAGGATTCGTCATACTGAATTCTTGTAGCATGGTAGCTAGTGAGGCAGTTAGTACTGATGTTAGATTTGAGCCTATATGTATGGTCATGAGATGGAGTAGCCTTTGTTCATGCTGCCTCTGCATAAGTTTTAGGCATTTGTTTCCTTTCTTGAGTTGTCGGGATGGAGATAATTTGGACTCGGGTGTGACTAGCACGGCTGTCTTGAGCATCACTGAATTGTTGGAAGGGTAGTTTTTCGTAACCCTCGGTTATTTGGGTGTGTAATGCATCCCTTGTAGTTTGAAGGGTGAGGTCCTCCACATTTGGCGTATTTAGCTGGAGTGGATCTTGATTTTGTACACGTGATGGTCTGGTGGCCCTCACCACATTTTAAACACCTGTAATTTGGCTTGCAAAGTTTTGGGGCATGGCCAAACCCTTGGCACTGTCCAGTTGTCGACTTCTTCCTTAGTGGTTCAGTAGAAATTCTGAGGCCACATTTCGTTGTTAGTTCATAAATCTCTTTCTGTGGCTTATCAATTTCTACAAGTACCAGTGGCATTGGCCGTTTATCTGCCCTGAGCATCCTGCTCACTTTCACTGTTGTTAGGCTCGGACTCATAAGATCAGCGATTTCTTCACAGGTAATACCCTCGGTCACTCCGCGAAGCACAACCTTGAGATTCTTCTCATTTGGTAAGGCAAAAGTGTGATATGGAAGACTCTTGTTATCCATTAATCTTGTCAGCTGTCTGAGGCCGGCTAGATTTTGACTCCATCTTGATTTTTAGCCCAGGAATATGCAAATTTTTGTTCCCTAAGGGCTGTTGTGACAGTGGTCCATTTGTCCTTGTCCCTTAGTATTACTGGTGGAACCTTTTCGGTGTTCCTTGGGAGTTCTGTTGGTATGTCTTCATCCATCTGGTCTTCTATGGTTCTCCTTCTTTTGTTAACGTGCTCCCCTTGAGAGATGTTTTGACAGGGGTATTTTGGTGACAGAGCAGTAATGAGATCTCATTCTCCTCTCCATCCTGATCATTAGAGGGGATTTTGGTGACAGAGCAGCAATGATATCTCATTCTCCTCCTCCTCTCCATCCTGATCATTAGAGTGAATATATTCTTTTATAAATCCTGGCCAGTTAGATTCTAACTTGCTTATTATGAGTTTGAGTACCTCTAGAGACTGCTCCTTGTTAAGGATCTGATCTTTGATGATGTCCATGTCAAATTGGCGATTTCCTGCCTGCAGAAATTGGTTAATAGCAGTATAATAATCCTGCAGGGACAGGGGCCTGCCAGCAAAGTATCATGTAGACCTAGACGGACTACTAGCCTAGCAGTGTATAATCCTGCAGGGATTGAAGCCTGGCAGCAAATGTCCTGTAGACTGAGTAGTCTACTAGCAACGTCTTCTTAGAACCTACTAATTGGGGAAAAGGAGTATCAATATCACTTGGCCACAGTTTAGAAACCTACCTCCTCATAAAACCTTAATATCACCACTGGTCCTCATTGCGGGTGGGGCCTGCCGGCCATTTGACCTCTTGCACATTTCGTGCAGAGGGGGACACAGTAGGAATCACACTGTTAGCACCAGTTCAATGTGAGATTACTCAGAAACCGTGTATGCAATGTAATCAGGCTCAGTCTAAAATAACACGTCCGTTCTCTGCGACTGCCGCCCTCCCAGTAAGGTGAAGCTAGTGCGCTTATAAATGCACAGCGCCTTGTTGGAATTGAAATTCCTTGGAATTTCTTTATTGGGAATTACTGTCCCTGCATCGTTTAAGGAAGGCTAGCCTGATTAGCGCTCTCTCTCTCTCTCGCTATTTTCAGTTTTAACTTATCAAACTTTGATGCCAATTTGACTTCGGCGAAATATAGGATAAGTAAATCATGAACTAAAATAAAGAAGCTAAAAAGGCTTCAGTTTGGCGATGCAAAATTATATAAAGCAAGTGGATATTAAATGCAGCATTATTTCAAACCCGAATGTAAAAACTACGAAAATTTTGTAAAAATAAAATGACCAAGGAGCTTACGAAAAAATAATCGCCGCATTCACGAGTTGCCTTAACACGGTCTACAAATTGTAATAACCCTTGTTGAACGCGGTTTCGATAAAAAAAAAATGTCTGCAAATTGTAGTAACTCCTTTATCTATTCATATATTTTTCACCTCGCGACTTAAAAATCAAATTTTATCTTCGTTAAATTTGCCTCTGTCCGTATCGGGCATGTAGTTATAAGTAACGAATTTATATTAGGGGAAATAACCGTTTAGCACGCATGTACGTCAACCGTATAAAGTGTTTGTTGTTGAAAGCACATTAAAAATCATAATTGTGTTCACCTCAAGCTGAGCACTTTATTTTCAGGCGAGTTACATACATGTAATGCTTTATGTAAAAAGTTAATGTTTATAGCAATGGCCACTTAGAGGGCTTTTGCGATATGATTGAAAACGAAATTAGTGAATTAATTCATGGGGAAATGAATTTAAATTAGGAGGAACAGGTACAATTAATAGATGACGTAGAACAAATGACGGGGAAAGTTCTGCCGAAGATTCTGATTGTGATGAATCTGTTAAAGAAATTAGCAGCAGGACTGGACTTGGCAAGAAAGTTAGGAAGTTATTTTACGGATAATAATCCCTCAATGGAGCGCTCTGGAAAATTCACGAGACAATTGGATATTTGTTTAGCTCCATATTATGAACTTTTTTGCATTATGGGCAATGAAGTTTAAGTACAATTTGTATTTTTATAAATTTATACTATGTATTTTATTTAATAGTTTATATGGTTTTCTTAACTTACACGAATGACCTGAATTAAATAGAAATATTTTTTGTTGGATAAGTCATTGTTTATAGAATTAAAAAATAACGATTTCGAAACATAACCCTACTTTTTCTATGTATTTGCTTTTTTTGTTCATTCTGATAAGGTTTCACTGGCATGACAGCTGCTTCAAACTGGTTCTCCTCAGAGAGCAGGCAGAAACCTTAAGAGAGGAAAAACTCTCGTTCAGTACTAATTTTGGTCTTCTATGTTGGAAGCAGTCTTAGAGCTTGTAGTCAGCTGCCTGTCGAATCAGCTGATTTGGGTGATTGTGGAGGATTTTTTCTGCAATGCTTATCATGTGGGTCAAATAATAATAATAATATTATTATCTGATTCCTAAAGGGAGTCAAGCACTCATCGAGGGAGGCTATAAATCACCCAAATCAGCTATCATACCTTCCCTTAAATTCATTTACACTAGATGCACTCACTACCTCCAAGGGCAAAATTATTCAACTCACTCACTGCTCTCTGGGAGAAAAACCTAGCTCTTCCCCTATCTTGACTGTGAACATACTTAACCTCTATGGATGTCCTCTGTTCTCCCCCACTCCCACCTTAAATATAAAGAAAAATTTTCATCAGATGTTATCCTATAATGTTCATTTAAAAGTTTATACATCTCTATTCTATCATATTACCCCTCTTTCTCCTATTAACCAGAGTCTGCAATCGATATACTCGCAATCTGTCCTCATAATCAAAATCCCATAATCGGGATATAATCTTTGTAACTCTTCTTTGCACCCTTTCCACAGCTGCTTTATCCCCTTGGAACCCAGGAAGCGAAATCTGGGCACAATAATCCAGGCAAAATGACTTCCTTATCCTTACATATCAAGGTTCGCTTCAACATCGCAATTATCCTCTGAGTTGAGTTAGCAACTTTTGCTATGTGACCTTTGAAATTCAAATTCTTATCCACCAATACACCAAGCTCCCTTGCCTCTTCGTTTCTTGTATCATAAACCCACTAATATGCCGCTGGAACTCTAATCAGGCCAAAGTGCATAACTTTACACTTACTAGCATCGAACTGAAGCCATTTTCGTTTGCCCAGATTTCCAGCCTATTCAAATCATTTTGTAATTGCTGAATATCAGCAGCATCCTTCATTGCCCTGCCTATCTTCGCATCATCAGCAAACAATTACAAATCTGATGATAGACCCTGCTTGATATCATTAATGTATAGATTGAACAATAATGGCCTAAGAACTGAACCCTGAGGTACACCACTGGTTACCTTAAATATGGCAGATTCACACCCACTGTATACCACTTTTTGATATCTGTCTGTCAACCATCCCTTGATCCAAGTCATTAGGTTATATTTCAATCCCATATTCTCCAGTTTACACAACAGCCTATCGTGTGGTATCCTATCAAATGCCTTAGAAAAATCCAACATTATCATGGTGTATCAATTTCCTTTATCCAACTTGGACGTAACATGGTTATAAAATATGAGTAAATTGCAAAAACATGACCTTCCTTTAGTAAACCTATGCTTTTCCTAGCAGAGTATAGAATGCTTACCTACCCATTTCTTTATGCGAGTTCTTACCAACTTCTCTAAAATCTTCACTACCACACCAGAGATACTAATAGGTCGATAGTTAGACACATCAGTTTTTGCACCACCCTTCTACAATGGAACTCATCATACATTCCTGAGCTGACTCAAGTTATACAAATGAGTGAAAGGCCTAGCCAATTCAGCTGAACATTCCTTTAGCAAATGGGCTGTTATTTCATCTATCCCTATTGACAAATTCTTAGTCAGGTTATGCAACAGCTCTTCAACCTCATTTTCATGAACATCATCATCAAATTCCTGACATGTATCCTCAAGAGGTGTACAGAATATGATAATACTACATGAAAAATTTACATCATTACTAACTTCCTATCTACAATTTTCCTCCAAATCAGTCTGTTCCTTGTCAAAACTCCAACATTATCAGATCTTATATTTCTAACATCCAAGGCCCTTTGTACCATATCAATCCATCTATATCTTGGTCTTCCTGCCAACCTGGCAGAGAACACTTGTTTTGCTAATCTTTCCTCGCCATTCTGTTTAAGTGACCCACCTGAGATTAGCTCTACTAACACATTCCTGGATGATGACAATATTAGTTTTTAATATGATATTGCCATTGATGCCATATGTTCACGCCTCTAATCTTTCTCAGGACTCTCATATCTGCAGTTTCTAGTCTTTGGTCAAGTGTTTTACTTCTGACCCAGCTCTCAGATCCATAAGTTAAAACTGGTTTGAATACTGTCTTGTATACAGCTACTTTAGTATTCCGACTAATTTCTCTCTTATTCCATATGAATTTATTCAATTGACTGCCCAGCTTTGTTGATTCTCTTGTCTATTTCCATATTTAATTTACCATCTTCAGTAAAAATCGTGCCTAAGTAGCTGAAATGTTTTACTTGTTCTACAGGTTCCCCGTTTACAACACAGTTAACATTTTCAACAATTCTACCTATTTTCATTATCTTTGTCTTTTTAATGCTAACCTTCATACCATATCTATTACAACAGTTATTCAATTTAGTCAGGGAATCTTGCAAACTTTTAGCAGATTTATTTAGAAGTATAACATCGTCCACATAAAGCAAAGAGCTGACATTAACATCTCCAATTCTGATATCATGTTTAATACCACTTTCCTTCATAATGTCATATATATATATATATATATATATATATATATATATATATATATATATATATATATATGAATAACAGAGGGGATAATGTACATCCTTGTTCACACCAGATTTAACATTAAACCATCTTCCTGTACTTCCTTCAATTCTAACTGCTGACTTGCAACTCAAATAAAGACTAAGTATTGCTTGATATAATGCCCCATTGACACCATATAACTGCAGCGTATTGAATAGCTTCTCTCTTGGCATCTTGTCATGTACCTTTTCCAGATCGACAAAACTTAGATCTTTGTTATATTCCCACGCTTTCTCAACTATTTGTTGTAAAGTGAAGATCTGATCCTGACAGCTTCTATTTGACCTGAATCCAGCTTGTTCTTCACCAAGCTTTTCTTCCACAATTCTTATCAACTGTTTCTCAAGTATACTTGCATAGATCTTGCCAGGAACACTCAGTAGGGAAACACCTCAATAATTCTCACATTCAGTTTTATTTTCCTTTTTATATATGGGTACTATGAGAGCTCTACTCCAATCATTGGGAATTCGTCCCTCTGTCCAGGCTTTCTGAATTATGCAGTGCAGTCACTGTAAGACTTTTATACCACCATACTTCAGCATTTCTGGTTGAATATCATCTACTCCTGCTGCCTTTCCACATTTCAAGCATTTCATGGCTTTTTCTACTTCCAAGTATAGATATGTATTCCTGACTGCATGCCTGGTCAGTGTTTTTTTTTTACCACTGTGCTATCACCAGCTTGTTTCTTTTTGCAGTTTTTCAAAGTAATTACTCCATACTTCAAGGATATCTTTTTCTCCTGTTTTCATGTCACCTTTATCATCTGACTCCTTTTACAGCACTCTTTTCTCCATTTCTAAGCGTCTTCAACAACCTCCAGAATATCTTACCATCTTCTTGATATTTATTTTCTATGTTCTTGCCAGTCCTCCCATGACTTTTGTTTTTAGTAGTTTTACATCGTGTTTCGCTTTCTTCATCTGTCTCTGTATTCTCTAAGAGCAAAAGCTGACTTATTTGCCAGGAACTTTTTATATGCTTTTTTTATGCTTCTTTTCCTTCACTGCCTCTAACTTCCTGTGTCCACCATGGAGTTCTGATTTTTCTATCCTTGCAGACAACCTCACCACATTCCTCTCTGGCTGAATCAATCAGGGTTTTCTTCAAGGTTTGCAACCGAATCTCCAAGGTTTGGTTCCTGTTCTCAAACTCATTTTTTCTTCAATAATCTTTGTGTATTTTAGTCTACAGTTCACATCTGAGAGCTGCTCAACTTTTATTCGCTTTAAAACTTTCTTACATGTTATTCTTTTCAATATGAAATTCAATTTTATCCTATTCAAGAGATCGCTTCCAATTTCAAATCCACTGTACACTCTGGTGTCCTGCACCAGGGAGAAAACATCACTATCAACAATAACATAGTCAATGAGACACTTCTTATTCCTTGCCTCTTCTCTCAACCAGTCGATGTCCTGAGCAGAAATCCAACAGGTATTTGCCATTATTATTAGCTTCGCTTATTTCTCCAAATTTTCCCAAAATATTTTTTTATGTCTGACAATCATTTCCTACTCTATTTCGATCCCCAACTTTTTATTTTTCGTTGTGTCAGTTGCTTTTTCTAAAGTCAAAAAATTCCTCCACTTCTACCTTAGTAGAACCTTCTGTGGGACCATAGGCACAAATAAGTCTCATTGTCCAATTCCCCATTTTGATATTTGCCCACATCACACTACTTGAGACTGCCTGCCATTCAAGATTAGCCTCATATTTTGTGTTGAATACTATGGCTACTCCTTTTCCTTGGTTGTCATTTCCTGAATATAACATTTTGTATTTATTGCTCAGAAAGATCTCGCCAGTTTTTCGTCTTTTTTGTTTCAGTCACCCCTATTATGTCGATCTGATACTTATCTAATTTTTCAGCTAGCTCCATTTCTTTGACATTCAGGCTTATGTTAATAGTACCGATCTTTAACTCTAGTGATGTTGAGTTGGAAAGTGCTTTCAGATTTGTTCCAGTAGCTGACTTTTCGCTGTTCACCCTGGTTCCCTGGCGAAAACAATGGGGGCCTTGTTTGATCAGTCGACGCACGAGTCGGCATGAAATTTTGTCATTTTGTACCATCATTTTCTATATTGGTTTAAGCCAATAAGAATACAATTTGGTCGGCTAAATCCCAAATTTCCAGCCCATCCTCATTTGTTCAGTATCCAGGTAGATACCCAGAGGTGAGGATTGGACATTAGGTCAGAAGCACTGGTCGGTTCTCCTCATTCCTTTAAAGGCTATGTGGAGGTCTCCTCTGAGTTATACAGCTTTGACCCTTAAGCCTCTAACTCTTCATCCAACATAGCAGCAGCACTGTGGACCATGCCACATACCTGGTTGATATATCTTAACAAAGTGAGCACTCATTAACTGAAAGATCTCATTAGCTTCCGACACTAGTCTACCATCTGCATTCAATCAAGTTCTTCCACATTCATTCTTTCTTTTGCTTGCGGCATAACGATAAAGTTCTTTTGGAGTGCCCTTAGCTTGCGTGGCCAATTTCTTTTCATACTCAGTTTTAGCTTTCCTCACAATATTTGTTACTTTTCTGGCATGAGTTTTATATATTTCATAACTCCTCTCACTCTTATTCTCACAATATTCTTTCCACATCATCTTCTTGTGGATCTCTTGCTTAATAAGGTTGCACATCCATTTCACTCCCAACCTATTTATTCTTCGAACACTAGGGATACATTGAGATACCACCACATTCAAGCACTTTTTCAAAGATTTCCATGCATTGTTGACATTTTTCCCCATTCAGTAACTGATACCATGGGACTTAAAGATAGTATTCTCCTAAGTTGATCATAATTTCCAGCTTTGTAGTTCAGTATGTAGCTTGGTTTAATCGGAGCTTCAATACAATTAGATACTTCCCAAGAAAGTACAGCACGATGACTGTCACCAATTGGTGGCAAAATAGCCATATTCTTGAGATCCTTTCTGAAGGTATGAGCAAATCCAACACTCTTTGACTTCGAGTTCCTTCTTTTACATGCTGCTTGAGAAAGTTGTCTCACAACAATTCAATAAATTCTTGTTCTTTCTTATCATGAGATTTCTCTTCTACCCAATCAATGTTTGGAAAATTAAAGTCACCCATAATGATCATTCGCTTGGTACCATACCCAAAAGGCTAAATTGGCGATGCATTTCTTTGTCCCTACAACTGAGCTGCCAGGTCTGTAGCAACACCCTACCATATATTTCATTCTGCTGACTTCCACTTCACACCAGATACGCAAATATCTGGTATATCAGATATCTAGCAGGTTAGCTTCTCGGTGTAACTGGAGGTTTCTGATGAAACCATTGAGCATTTAGCACCATTCTTAGGCATTTGTTCTGGATTGTTTAGTCTTTGGATGTTTCTTTTAATCATGTGTCCACAACTGGTGAGGTATAGGTTAGTTGAGGTGTTATTACTGATTTGTAGAGGAGAATTTTGTTGTTTATGTTTAGGAGGCTGTTCCTATTTAGGAGTGGATATAGCCATGCTATGGTCTGGTAGGCTTTAGTCGAGACACTATTTATGTGCATTTTAAAGTTTAGACTTTTATCAAGCTGAACTCCTAAATATTTGGCTGATTTATTCATTTATGAAATTCGCCTATAACCTAAAAATAAGCGTCACTCATTAGAAACGAACAGCTTCACTGTGATACCAATAGTTCATATATCTTCACATTCCTTCGCTCTCTAGCAATAGTTCTTTTCAAAAGCAGCTATGCACCCTAATCAGCTGATACAAGCTACAGACTACAGTGAAAAAGACACAGGTCACACGCAGGTCTCTGTCATCCAAGAAAATATGAGTTCAGACAGCAGAAAGCAAGATAGAAATTCACAAAGTCTACAAATATTCGGGTCTTGTTATTTGTACTTGTTCTTTGCAATCTCTTTCTTACTAATCATTCACTGTAGTGCTCATGAAAGATGTTACAAGAAATGCTGGAAGTTATCAGAACTACAATTTATAGAATTTGTGTTGCACAACTTAGTTGTTTGCTCTCAACTTGAAATGCACTTTGCAAGAATCTCTGTTTTAGGATGTTAGCTCCATAATATAAAAGGTGGATCTACTATCCTTCAGAAAGAAGACAGACATCAAGTTTATATTCCAATCTAATATCAGCTCAGTATTGATATACTACTCAACACACTGAAATTGTAATCCAAAAAAGTGAAATCCTTTCAATGGTCTTGTTTAATGTAAAACTTGTCAAAAGAAATTAAATCAGATCAACACATTTTATCCTTCATGGAACCATACATGACACACATTAAAGATAAAGAACTTGGTCTGTATTACTGTCATACTTCAGAGGACACATTGCAAAGGGCAGTATCCGAACTTCACACAACCTAATATCTCTCCTACTTAATCTACCAACACAATATGCCAACTACTGCCCAGTAATTTTTGTCTGTAAATTGTGCAAGTTTTCTAGCTAATCATATCAGTTTGTATTAAACTTTCATAATTTTATCAAAGTTTCAGGGGAGAAAAAAACCTTGCTACCTTTGTATGAGGGGTTAACTCACCTTCAACTAAAATGCCCATAATAAAGATTCCTCTTGTCACAACTAGAGTCAAATTCTGGTCTTTTTCAGTCAAAGAGAACAATGTCCTGTCATTTTTTCGATTGTGCTGTGGAGGTGCAACAGGAATTAGAAAAAAAATAGTAAGGAAAACGGAATATTTAACAAAATTACTTTTCAGATTAGAGTGGCTTAAGAGTCATTTCTATTTAAATTCAATTTATGAGTAAGCTTTTATACCTTCAAAATCTTACAGCAGGAAACTGCATTTATGGAGTACTGTTACACTGAACTATGGCTAGGAAAAAACTGCATACGCAGCAAAAAATAGATCTGATAGTTCTTTGTATCTTATGTAATCTTGATGTTTAAAAAATATGCAATTACATTCCTGTATCAACAAAGAACAAGATGAATTGCTCTATGGGACCATAGAACTTTTTTTGGGGGAGGGGGGGGAGCAGAATATATAAAAAAGTATTTCTTTACATTTACACCAAACTCTAGCCAGCTGACAAACTCTGGTACTCTGGAAACAGACAACTTTAGAGCTGCAAAAAAATCTTTGAAATTTTTGTAAGCATCATATTGCATTAAAATCCTAACCAAAATTATGGGTTAGGATTTTAATGGTCAGTTTAACAGAATGAATTACAGTTCTGACAACATTTTATTTAATTCTTGAATACAAAGCCATAATTCTGGGTGATGAAACACATGGACGGTAAACTCGTAAGGCATTTTTGGGTCAACAAGGTAAGAGCTTTCAATTATAACAAATATTTTACAATACATACATACATACAGAGATACCCTTAACACTGTTGGTCTTGATCTTCCATAATTTTATCAAACTTCACAAATATATAAGTTTACAGAGAATCAGTAATCAACAGTTTTGATAACTTGAACCATTATTTCTCAAAGATATTAAGACGCAAAAAAAAAAAAAAAAAAGCTGCATTAATAGCTGCATGGAATGTTAAGACACTGCTCAAATAAAAATTCAGAATTGAAAACATACAGCTGTGATTACCACATCAGTCACTTTGCACTGTATACACCAATCCACATTGATTAAGACGTTCAACCAGAGATGTTCTCCTGAATGCTGCTCCAGGGGTAATTACACCTCCTCTGAATAAAAAATAATAATAAAGGGGAATAGCATTATGACAGAATAAAGGAGAAAAAAATTCTATATTTTCTTCAAATAAATCTTTATAAATGCATTTGTAGTATGCAGAAAATATCTGTAAAAGTAATGAAAATATTTACATATTGCATTAAAATCATATTATTTAAAAACTATTTCTTGGACAATATTACAGTGATATGGTAATTTTATTTTTTGTCACCAAATTGTTTCATTCTTGCATTTGTAAAAGCAATCCAACTGTAATTAAATCAAACTTGTCTGAAGATTAAGTCTTCAAAAGGTTTGGAGAAACTGCAAACAATTTACATGAAATTTCTATATACCCCCCCCCCCCCAAATGTTACATTAGACTGTAGAAATAGCAAGGAGTCAGACTAATGGTGATATTATGGCGAGTTGAGTTACCACTGATCAGCCTAAGTGCACAAATTTTTTCATATAACCACAGAAAATTGTAATGTTACAGTGCAAAAGACTTTGTCTCAGCAATTCATGTGACACAGCTGAAATAAAGATGAACAGAAAGGCACAGGTTTGTTGTTTTCATGATTTATAACATCTATTAATTGAAAATTAAAGTTTAACTTTGATTTTCACTAGTCAATCAACAAGCAAGATTTTCAAGACATATCTGTTCAGAAGGCTATCCTTCTTGTGGACTGGTTGGAACATGCTATCACTGGAATAAAACATTTATAGCACTGTCATTTTTCTTTTCCATGACAACGTTTTCAAACACAAGATTCAACAATAAAATTTTACTCAATTACTACTAATTATATCAGCAGGATTATATTAATAGATGATGTCACTGCTCTGGTTGTAAACCTATAGTGTACTAATGCTGTGGTTTAGATAATCAGGAGCTTACTACTCTCCAAGACCAAATATTGAGCTTCTTTAAGCTATTCAAGTCTTCCAAGCTGGATAGCAGTCTCACAGGCCAAATTCCTCTACCCCCCCCCCTTTCACCAAAGACAATTAAGCATCCGTATACACAATGGAATTTAAACTATAGTTGGATCCAACCACACACTGGCGACTGGAGTTGCTATCTGCTTAGCCAGACAGGCTGGAGGAGACGTCATTCAATTGTATATGGGCTATGATCAGTAACTTTTTTTTTTTTTTTGTGTAGATCACAAATGAATGACCAGAAAGGAAGTTGGGAAAATAATTGTAGTAATAGTGAGGGCACCAATCAGGAATTAAGTTATCTACCAAAACTTAGAAAATAAATAATTCCAGGTAAAAATCCTTGTTGGTATTTGTTGGATCAAATAATTGGTTTTGGATTTACCTTCTGGATGGGACTGTCAAAAAAACTCAATCAACAGAACTCATTAAAAAAATATATATATTTTAAACATTCCCAAAAGAATAATAGTATAGCTGGAAGTATTTAGAAATTAAAAAAAAAAGAACATATGCTGCCATTGAATATATATATATATATATATATATATATATATATATATAAGAATTAGCCATATATTTTGATTAATTTGCTAATATAATTAGCAAAATATGGTGATAAACTTTTTTTAGTTAATGCTCTGGTTTTTAATTTTATACATCTCGGTCATATTTATATAACACCTCCAAGGAGTCCAAACACTCATTGCATTACATAATTTCTTGTTTATTATTTATCTGTTAACAAAGTAAAGAAACTTTCTACAAGCAAACTAAATTTGTGGCTCCCACCCATGAAAGTTTTTGTAAACTTCTAGTACATTCATACTGTCGGTGGGCTAAGGACTTTTTTTCTTTTTTATTAAATTGACTACTTTTTTTTAAGTTTATTTTTACATGGTCCAGAAATCTTAATCTAGGGACCAAACATGGAACTTTTTCAAGCTACTTCAGGCCTTCAAATAAGCAAGACAGTGGTCATTGGGCCAAGCGATGAAATTCATCTATAACCTTAAAATAAGCACAAGCATCCATGCACATGGCAGGATTCAAAACCCACAGCCTGTTGGTTAGCGAGCAGTTCGCACCATTTTAAAGATAAAGAAAAAATATTTTATTATGCAACCATGTAGACTGCAATCTATGCAGTCTACATGGTTGCATAATAAAAAAAACAGGCAGTATAATTCCTCATATGGAAAAACTGTTAACTGCTTGGATAAGCGACCAAACTGGACGATTAAACATGCCTATTACCTACGATGCAATGAGTTGTATTAAAGCATTAGCCATTTTTAAAATGCTGAAAAACCAAAAAGGGGATGACTGCAAAGAGACTTTTGCTGCAAGTAGTGAGTGGTTTGACCACTATAAAAAAGCAAACTGGTTAGCATAACATTAAAGTACAAGGTGAAGCTGCAAGTGCCAATAGAGAGGCTGCAAAATCTTATCTAGAAAAATAAGGAGAAATAATGAAAGAAGGAAATTACTCGCCATCACAATTCCTGAAGTGAAACTTTGCGAGAAAAAAATTCCATTTAAAGTGCTTCTGATAATTGATAATACACCTAGCTATCCCTCATCAGTAGCTTTTTACATTTGCAATAATGTAAAAATAGTCTTTTTATTTCTAAATACGACTTCTCTTTTACAACCAATGGATCAGGGAGTGATTGCAACATTTTAAAGCACATTATCTCAAAGAGACTTTTGAAATGTTAACAGAAGCAACTAATAAAGATGGAAACTTTTCTATCAGAGAGTTTTGGAAGAGATCCAACATTTTAGGTGCAATTTGGGTGAAGCAGAGTGCCTAGCATAAACTTACTGAAAAAACTATGAAAGGAGTATAGCATAAACTTGTTGTCCTCAGCTTAATGATAATTTCAAAGACTTTGAAGACCCAACAAAGATTGCAAATTCTGAAACTCAAGCGATCTTAGGTATGACTAACCAGTTGCAAGTGGAAGTTTCGGAAGGTGATGTTAACGAGCTGCTTCAATCTCGCACTATGGAATTCTCACCTAATGATCTCCTTGAATTAGAAACAAGGAACAAGAAAAAAATGAAGGAAAAAACAAAGAAGGTAATGAATATGAAGCTCCAACTTGGTTTTTCAATTTAAAAGGCCTAGAAGAAGCATTTAAACTTCTCGAAAAGGCAAGCAATCTTTGAATCACAAGATTCAGACTTTGAATGATTTAGTAAATTTTTCCACGAAATGAATAATGCCTCTGCTTGCTATTGAGCTATTTTAAATGAAAAGAAGTGAAATTCAATGAAGCAGATGACAAGCGAGGCCTTCTTTGAGGGGAAAAAAAAAAAGTGCACCAAAGTTTCCTAATATCTCCTACTATCTCGATGGCTGCTGATTTAAATTTTTTTTAATTTAAAATTTTTCGTATGTTATTTTTGGCCAGTAAAGTCTTTTCTTATCATTTGATATTCATCTTATATATTCCTTCTTACGAACATAACTCTTGCTTATAGCATTATTTCTAAAGCAAATAAACTTCAGCTTTATGAATTCCCAATTTACAAATGGTCGCCAGGAACCAATTAATTTGTAATGGCAGGAAGCTACCTGTATATAGAACAAAATACACTTTCCAACCATTTGAAAACTGCTACAACTATCTTATATACAGAGTAAGTTAGCAATAACAATTCAACAGAAAGTCACTAGTAATATAATTATGGCTGCCCACTTTATTGTAAAAAAAAGTCTCAATGAGCTCTCAAAACAACTGGTGGATATGACAATCTTAAGGCATACTTACGTAGATGGCATCTTATCAGATTCCTTCAATATAGTTAGACCTGCCTGCACCATACATGTAGAAGTACAAACATAACCTGGGTCTGGAACACAATATAAAAATTTAATGTGCTGACAATCTTCCTAAGATTAATTTTTGTAATCCACATCATAAAATATTCTAAACAGATATTTGAATATAATTTTAAATGAAGATCTATGATATACTGATATTTTCAAAGATTCCCACATTGCATACAATCAACTTTTTAACTCAAGAGGAGAGAAATTTTAGTAAATTTTCCCATGAAATGAATAATGCCTCATTATTTCATGGGAAAATTCAGTTGCAGACAAAGAAAAAGTTGTGGATGGAATATAAAGAATACAAATGCAATTCCAAACTGATTTCAAGTTTTACAAACACAGAGAGGCATTTGCATCTTTGTTTGCTTTAGAAAATTTGCCTGACAAACTGTGTGCTTTCTGTACCCAGTGACTATCTTAAAAAGCTGTTACACGTATGTTCTGCATCTGTAAATTTGAAAGCAGATGTTAGGACAAATGTATTAGTTAAATACGGTGTTTGGAACTAAAATAAAACTGTTTCTGGCATGCACGTAACATAGCATTTGTGCAACAACACTACACAAATTGCTACTAAATATAGTGCATAGGCTGAAAATGTCTTTGTACTTCATTTAGTGATATAATAAAAACTACTTGTAATAGATGTAGTGAGTAAAAATTCATCTACTGAATAAAAATGAATCCTATGTATTATAAGAACTGAATTCTGTTGATCAACAAAATACTAGAACATGCAAGATATCTATTACTGAAAGACAGACCTGACAAAAAGGAAAAAAACAAAACAAATGTAAATGCATGTTGGATTCGCAAAAAGATGAATAATTCTGACAATGATCAGAAATTATGTATATACACGGTGTCCGAAAAATAACTCTGAGATTTTCAATGAAATTTATTTTATGACATTTTGAAGCAGAAATGTATGTAGCATATATTATCAAAGTATGTCACAATTTGATTACCTGTTAGTGGAACTCAATGTGTGCATTATTTACAGCTCTAGACATCATATACATAGGAATTGCTTCTATGATTGCTGTTATTTTGAGTGCTAAACAAGTGTGGCATACCTGAATATGCTAGAGAACTTTGTGTATTCCTAGACTGAAAATGTGGAGGGCCTCATTTTTCAACAGGATTTTCCTGCCACATTATGCAACAATTGTGCAGAATGTGCTCAACAACTGATTCCCAGGAAAATGGACATGACTACAATGGATTTCTTCCTTTGGACTATGTAAAAGGCATTATATATCAAAGATGGTTCACATATTTACACCTTTAAATAATTTAAGTACACCAACAAACATAATATTCAGCTGAATTGTTTTCCAATATACCAACAAACATAATATTCAGCTGAATTGTTTTCCAATATATCCTAAACCAAACACATTAGTTCCCCCCCCTCCAATGCAGATTTGGGTTATAATCTAAGAACTGTTGTGATGTATCTGTCAATATGCAAGCATGAAATTGCTGCAGGTCATGATGTTTCACTCACCCCACCAGATGATTAAGGAGGCACCATCTAAGTGGCGATGTTGCAATGCTAGATGTGACTGACTGATGGAGAACAGAGGTTGAGGAGCTGGAGGTGCTTAGAATACTGCAGAACCTCAATGTGAAAACACACAGCCATGAAATTAAATGACATATCAGCTCCTGTATTACAATAATGTGCAAGAGAATTATCAGCACCTCTGACAAACCTGTTTAGGCCCAAGTATTGGGAAGGTGTTGGTTAAGATACTGGAAAAATTGTTAAAAGACAGAATTCAGGACTGGGCAGATAGGAATATGATACTTTATAAGGGGGAACATGGTTTTGTGAACGGCAGGTCTGGCCTTGGTAATTTGCTTACTTTTATAATGAAGTGACAATGGAGTTGGATAAGGGAAATGGTTACTCAAGAAAATATTGTTTATGATGGAAAACTGGGAAAAGGTAAATGGCAGCCAGTTTAATGTGACATAATGTTAAGTAATGTATTCTGGGAAGAAGAGATCACAAGCTGTGTACACTAAACTGATGGAAATCAGTATAGCAAACAAAAAGAGAATAAAGACCAAGCAGAAGCTTGTTAACTGACTCTCCTAAAAGAAATTCTTAATTTTTTTTATTAATAATACAAGAAGTACTACATAGCAACATACCAGGACCCTTGCAAACTAGCTTCATTTTCTTGTTGGGTGGTTCTTTGTGCTGATCAGTAGGCTCTGATAACTTTTCTGTCCAACCTTCTGCATTGAAAGTCATTGAGAAAGAAGTTCCCTCATTCTGAAATAAAATCTTAATATTCTCATTTATTTATACACAAATAACATACAGAAAAAAAAAATTATAAACTTACTTTTCAATAGAGAAAAAAGAAATACTAACAAACGTTCTGCTACATAATATAATCAAGCTCATACCACATAAAACTGAGAATATAGTCAAAAGACTGCGGTAGTGAATTTTCTTGAAATACCATTGCAACAAACTAGCAGACTTACTGCTGGTTTGTTATAAGTAACAAAGCTCATTATACTAACACCTCCAATAAGCTGACTACACTTCCAAAAGTGAGGTTTTACATTCTAGCGACAATTTTTTTTTTTTTAAATAGCAATCCTAAGTACAAAATAATGCTTGGATAATTTTAATGAATGATTTTAAGTGATCAGTTTATATCTAAATTCACTAAATTAAGACTAGTCTTAATAGCATTCCCCTTATCAAATTACAATTAACAAGGTCTGAACAAAGTAATCAATTCACTACTTTTTTTTTTATTAATTGTTAATATTAAAAATTAATATTAAATATTCCCTTCATATATGAAAAACAATTATATGAATGCAGCATCTATTTCTATGAAAATGAAAACAAATACACCCAAATATCACATGTGCTAACATAAGTAAAAATGACCATTGAATAAGATTTCTCAGAGAAATAAATCTATGAAATATTAGGCTTGGAGAACATAAATGGAAAGTTCACTGCACCACTTATTAGAAAAACATCTATCCAGAAATAATCAGATTACTATAGAGAAGCTGGAAGTGCTATGGGAAGAGAACCTTATCCCTTATGCATTTCTTTGATGGTAAGTAGAGAAATTCTATTTGAAAAAAATTTAGGCATTGGCCACTAGCTTAAGTGCATTAGATATGAAAGAAACTTCTGCAAAAATTATAACAAGCTTAATTCAGTAACAAATTATTATTATTGTACCCTCCATGGAGTCAGCAGACTCATCATGGTGGGGGAGAGAGGGTTTATTTAGCTGACAACATATTTATCATCCTGAATCTTAAAATCCTTAATACTTCTTGCATTAACAATTCATTCTGGTAATGCATTTCATTCACTGACAATTCTCCATGTAAAAAATTGACTCTTCACACATTCTTACAAAACTTCCAGATATCTCTGGTTCTTTCCCTCTCACCAACTCTTTTTATAATTCTTTGGATTAATCCGATAAAATTTTCTCACTAACTTAAATGTCTCTATCATATCGCTTTTCCTTCTATCTGCCAAATTCTGCAATCCACATTTCTTCAACCTCTCTCCACAGACAGTATTCCAAAGTCCTGATATTGTCTTAGTCACTCGTCTCTGGACCCTCTCCAATGTGTCCACATCACACTGAAAACCAGGTGACCAAATTTGAGCACAAGAGTCCAAGTGTGGTCTGATCAGTGATTTATACAGTAACATAAAAACTTCCTTATCCCTACATGTTAGAGCACTTTTTCATAGCAGCACTATGATGTGCAGTCTTTGCAACACTTGCAATATGCCCTCTAAAGTTTGCTGTCAACCAATGGGCACATGAAGACAGTGTTCAAAAAAAGGTTAAAATAAGTTGTCAAAGTGCCTCAATAGAGAATGCAGTAACCTCTTATGCAATACTGTGCTCATAATGATGTTTCATACTGTTTATAAGTGTCTAGGAGCTCAGTTGGTAATAATAACCATTGTTCCTGCAAAACAATCCTAAGTCCCTTAAAATTCTGGGAAGGATGAGGTTTTTAGCAGCAACACACCTATATTCCAGATGTGCTCAATAGAATTAAGGTGAAGAGAGCTGTCTGGCCTATCCATACATACAATAGTCTCTTCTTGAAGGTTCCTGAAGAGCATAATCATCGTCTAGCAGGATAAAAGTCATCCCTATCGCACCCACATATGGACGAAATAGGGGTCCAGGACTTTGTCTCTATAAGTTGCAGCATTCGTGGTTCCACTAGGAAGCACATACAGGTCAGTGCATCCACCCAAAGAGATGCCTTCCCAAATCATCACAGTACCTCCACCATAGGTATTGTTTACATAAGTCCCGATTTGATCCACAAAGTGATACCAGGCATCCTCTGATTTGGAAAGAACTAAGGACGCATTATCATCACTACTATCCATGAAAGGGACATTTATGTAGAGGTGGTGTGATTCTTAGGCCTCCTACTCAAAAGCTAAGGCTAACCAATGGTACTCATAGAAGATGCTTCTCATAGGACTTTAGACTTTAAATCTAAATTTTTTTTTACACTTGTTTTGTGAATTTTTACAATTTTAATATTGTATCCTTGATGTGTCAGTGACAGACAAAATATAGGATCGATTAAACTTGTGTTTAATTATTTATCTCTGCTGTAGCAATTCCATTTAATCTAATAATGAGTGTAATTTTAACAGTTAAGTGCTGTGGTGGTTACATCTTTGAGATTATTAAAAATAGGTCAAGTATGGATGCCTAACTGGTGGTGATGCACAATCATATAAGGTTACATTTATGCTGCTGTGAATTTCTTTTATTTTTTGTTCACCCCAAACGTGAAAAGTCACAAGACCTATAACACCACAGTGCCATGTGTGAGCAAGTGATTAAAGAGAAAAATGTAGACTGTTAATATGTTTCTTTAAAGAGTTAAGAGATTGTACTCAGTGGGAAAAACAGTATAGAGGGAGGGACTGTTCCAAAGAATAGAGGTGGATGGAATGAAGGAAGCTGATAAGTTAATTTGGTGTGTTCAAAGCTGGACAGTGTATGGGTGTTGGTCAGTGGCTTCTCTAATTTTTCTATGGTTAGAAGAAAGTAGAGGAGTGGTTGCAGCCAATTCAGAGGAGCAATATCCATGACCTATAGAAAAGGCACAGCACTGAAACAGAGCACCTATGATAAAGTGACTGAAGGAAATCTGTGATGGAGGGTCATCTATTAAGAAGATTATCCTCTTTTGAATATCATGAAGAATTTTTTGAGAGGTCTTGGGTGCTGGTCTTGCCACCTTTTAATGTACACGACGAACCTTCAACACAACTATTATCATTTCTTGCTATCTCGTCTGAAATGTAATAAGTATAGATAGAATTTCATATTCAATATGTTTTATTCTCAGCTTTTACTGAACACAGTGGTCCTGAACGATTGCTATGTTGACCATAAATGATGAAGAAAATACAGAATAACAGAATTGAAAGAATTTATCTTGAAATCACATTTTATTTCCAATAATTATTGATGATAAAATAAAAACAGAATTAAAAAAAAAGTGTGATAACAAAAAACATGATGCATACATTTTTCGTCGTCATAAGTCAACCCCACAATCGTTTAGGATCACTGTGTGAAGATCTAACACTTACCTTTATTTTTTTCTGGGTAGTTTTTTCCTGTATTCAACATAAGCCGTTTCCCTCGAGAATCAGATGCATCAAAATTCATTTTTATAAAGGCGAGTACACACAAGGTGAAAACAAGAGCAATATCTCATTGTATCTACCCAATAACTAATAGAAAGAGATTGAATACAAACAAAATGAATCGATCAGACCATGTGCAGCTCTTAGACTGGTTTTCAACAGGTCTGCGATGTCATCCTACAGCATTAGAAGTAAAAAGCGCTATCTGGACATAGTTCCTGTAAAAAGACTAATAACTCACAGTAATCGGCTACTTGTCCACTTAGTGCTCTTTACCTCGATACCATAATGGCAATAGTGCCCTTTCCAACTGGCTAATCAGCTTATTATTACACAGGAGATAGTGTTTTGCACAACTGAAAAGAACACGAAACAAAACATTAAAATATAGCTAAAACTCAATTCCATAAAATAATGGACATAGTGCCCTTTACCTCCGGTGTACAGATAATGAAAGGCAATAGACCTAAAGGAATCCACATTGCAATTCAGAGACAGCATTGAAAAAATAAAAACTTCAGAAAGAAGTGCGACAAAGTCAATGAACAAGATCTGAAGAAATACAGTATTTACTATAGTACTGTATTTATTTGTATATTAAGAATTAAAGATGTTTAAAACTGTAGTAGTACTTATTCATGAAACTATATAGATTTTGAGGTTGGGTACAGATTCTGTACCACCCAACTCTATTTCCAGCCTGTAGATGGAAAATGAATTGCATTACCCAGCATACGACGAATAATAAAATATTTTGTTTTATTATTCATCTTACACTTTGCTTATCAGAGGCCTGAAGTAGCTTGAAAAAGTAACAAAAATTGGTGTACAGACAATAGAAAGCAGTATTTCATTGTAACAGTTGAATACAGGTGGTATAACAACACATGAACTCAGTGACTTCGAGAGAGGCGTCATTGTGGGCTGTCACAATAGCAGCATGTCCATATGTTCCATTGATGCTCAACTGGAGCATCCAGTTGGCAATGTGACCAAGAAATGGAGATGCTCTGGCATCACTGGGGCAGGAAAACACCCAGGGTGGCTGCCAAAAATGACTGCCAGACAGGAGGGTGTTAAAACAGGCATGCAAAAACTGCCTACAAATGGCACAGATCATCTATGATGAGTTCCAGAGCATTAAGAACACCATGGTGGGCATTAATACTGTAAGAAAAGAACTCCATTTACTGGATTTCTATGGAAGAGCAGCAGCACACAAGCCAAACATCACAACAAACAAGGAAGCCCACATCTGGCATGGTGCAAAGAGCACATGAACTAGACAAATGACCAGTGGAAACCGGTACTCTGGAGTGATGAATCAAGGTTCACTTGTTTCTAGTCTAAAGGCAGCCTGGTGAATGCTTATTAACACAGTGTGTTGTACCCACAGTAAAGTTTGGTGGTTGTGATGGTAGAGGAAAGGAGTAATGGTGTGGGGTACATTCAGCTGGTTTGGAGTGGCACCACAGCTAGAATATCAAGGCAGTTCAGTACTTTGATATTCTAGATAATCAGGTGCTGCCTACACTGTGGAGTTTTTACGGAACAGACCCATGTTACTATCAAGATGACAATACCCCATTCCACAAAGCTGCAGTTATTTAAATGACTACCCTGGTCTGTGCAGAGTCCTACCCGCAACCCCATTAAACATCTGTGGAACGAATTTGAGAGGCAAATGAAGTCCTGAGCAGCACGTCCTCAATCTGTCGCTGAATTCGGTGCTGCTTTGATGGAGGAATAGAGACAAATTCCACCTGATGTCTGTTGCACTTGGTGCAAAGCCTCCCTCAAAAAGTGCAGGAGGTGATCAAAGCCAAAAGTGACATACCTGATATCAGGTTTTGCCTGCTGGTATCAATTTTAAATTGCTAAAATGTCAGGAAAATTATTGGTAGATAGTGTATGTACCATAAGTTTACAACGTTTCATGAATGGAAGTAACAAACAACAAAAAAAAAAAAAAAGCAATATTAATAGAAATACTCAAGTACATTTCTCAGCTTTTAAAATTTTATGGATCAGGCCATTATAGCACTTAGTACTTTCATAATCCTCCCATTTTTAACATGCTTTTAAATGTAAAAGTCCCAAACATAATCAGTTTCAAATTAAGAAATAACATATCAAATGGCAGTATTTTTTCCCAATAAGTATTTCTTCATTAGTTATATTTGTGAATGACAATACCGAAGTTGTTCTTATGCATTCTTATTAAATGCATTCATTTAATTGAAATGAAATAATACGTGAAAACCAGAATCAAGAAAAACTGAACAATTTTTTTTTCTTAACTAATTAAAATGCTTGAACAAGGCCTTTTACTAATTACACAAGATATTTTGAATATGTTTGGATCTTACCGTTTCTCTGGAAGGATTTCGAGTAAACAAACCAAATGAGAAGAATTCTGGATACTATAAAAAAGAAACAGTAAAAAAAAAAAAAAAACTTTAATAATATAAGTGGTGTCTATCCTCATTTTTAACTTACTAATATAAGAGATTACATTCCTCATAATCATAACTGAATTTGCATCATATATAGGAAATATATAAAGATATGCTTGAAGTAGAATAAAAAACAGAATATTTACTATCTAAATCAAGAAAAAAAGACTTAAGTCGCATACAAAAATCAGAAATATTTACAAATTATATTTAAAGAGTGGGAGAATAATTGCTATATACAGATGAGTACAAAAGCAGGCTAATACACATTACTTGGAAAGAAGTCAGACATCATAGTGTGAAGAACAAACAAATGTGTCACCCACCTTAATAAGCTGTAGGACCTCCTTTTGCTGCAATGACCACAGCAATGCTATGGAGTGTAATTTCCACAAGCATATGATAGTGATCAATGGGAATTTTGGAACATTCGTTATGTAGGCATTTAATGAAGTCCTAGACTGTTGTCAAGCAGATGTCCCTTTTTTATACAATAAAACCTGTGATGAATTCATCACTAAAAAACACACGTACTAATTTACAAATGATATGTATTATTTTTTATTATTATATATTTTTTATTCAAAATTAAGTGCATATTGAATACCACATTATTTCTTAGCCGAATAAGAAACTCAAAGATAGGAAATCTAATCTAAGAGTTTCATGCTGAATATAGAAAACTATAATAAGTTAGGTGAGTCCAAGCAAAAGCCAACACTGGTAGTACAATGCTAGGGCAACTCGTAGTAAAGGTGGAGCAAACTCCGATCACTGTCCTTAGTATTTTCCCATAATGTAAAATACAGCTCCTAGGAGATGTATTACTGTTCTACATTATGAGAGAAGGTCACTACCCAGACCAGTTTCGACCTTTTTTGAGGTCTTATCAGTGAGTAGGTAGACCTAGATGTAATACTAAAGGTTTCAGTAGTCAGAGCTTATTTCTTTACTGTACGAGTTGCCAAAAGATGCACCAATACAATTACTGAAATAAGAGCCAACAGTGAAGCCTGTTGGCTCTTATTTCAGTAATATATTTTTTATTTTTATTATTATTTTACATATAAAAACTTATCACTGTGGTTAGTATGTGTGTTTTTTAGAGATGTCCCTTGACCTCACCTGATGTTCCAGTTGATCCCAAAAATGTTTAATAGGTTAGAGATCAGGGCTCTATGGAGACCAGTCAAGATTGTGACATTCATGTCCACAAACCACATAGTTAAAGCAGCAGCCTTATGGCAGTGCATTTCTTGCTGAAAGAGACAGTGGCCAGTTTTGTAGAAATGCCACAAAGCAGGAAGCGGTACCGCTGTTCAGGTACCTCTGGGAGTTCAATGCTCGTGGCACCAGAGAGGTCCGAGGTCAAACCAGGAAATACAGAACCATACCATAACACGGCAGCCTCTGAATTTCATAGTTGGGTTATGCACTCTGGTAATAGATGTTCACCGGGCATTCCCCACACCCACACATCCATCTGCTCAGCAGAGGGAGTAGCGCAATTTGTCACTCCATAACACAGCTTTAGAAGCTTCCACATCCCACTGTACCTGTTCTTTGCACCACTGAAAACAATGATGCATGTTGGTTTGGGTAATGTAGGGGCTTGCATATTGCGATCCTACCACTGGTTTGTTCGTCAACTGTGAGCATTAGTTCTGAATACGTTGATGAAGATTTGTGTTCCAGTCAATGCCTGGAACTCCGCATTTAATGTGTCAGCTGACAAATGGCAGAATTTACTTATCTTAGCACCCTATGGTCGTGTTCAGTGAGTGTGATGGGTCGTTCTCTGTACTTTCATCGCAATATGGTATCACTGATTGTTGACCTGGAATGGGCCAATTTGTCAACAATTTGCTGAACAGAAAGACCTACAACATGGTATCCTATCACAATGCTTGTTTCAAACTCCATCAGTGTCAGCTTCCTTCTCAGAACCATTTCACCCAGACACAGTTGCAATGACCTGGGAGCATCATATTTTTCTATTTATACCAGCTACAAACACACAACCTGTTATATGGCACGATGCATCTTTTCCATGGGGGTGTCCATTGACTTCTTTCCAAGCAGTGTATTAATAATTATACATACATATTAAAATATTTAAACATAACTATCAATCTTGAGAAATTAGCAGCATAGTTATATTTATATAAATAAGATATATCTGAGACAAATTTGAAGCAGAGCTTGTAAACAACTAAATAAAAAACAACATAGTGAAATGAATTAATTCTTTAATTACGTTATGTTTTAGCTTTGGATTTCAAAACATGCCCTCCACAGGCATGTTCTAACTTCCAGCAAACTTCATCCAAATTTTGAAACATGAAAACAAAAAATTTTGGATGCAGAAACTTGCTAAATCTTTCTCATATTCAAATGCATTCAACCCAGCCATTCTTACTAAGGACACCATTGTTATCAACTGCATTATGAAAGTATGAAATATCTGACAGATTAACCCAAAGTGATTTATAAGGTCTTCTCAGTGATCAGATATAAAATATATTCAGCTATTTTGACATTTAGATGAAATTAATCTGTTGCACCCTAATAATTACCAGTTTGAAAGCCATATCTTGTCAGAAGTTATTCTAGGTAGCTTTCTAGTACATAATAGCAAATTATTTGTTCAATAGCTAGATCTTTAAGCCTACACCTCTAAATCAGAATTTGGAGGTGCACTTGCTTGAGAACTGAAATGTTCTCAAGCAAGTGCAAGTATTGAGACAGTATTCAAATTACCGGAGTTTTCAAAATAATCTCTGCAATAGCATTTCAAATGTGATAACTATATCAAGAGATGAGATGATATTGAAGAATATGGTAAAGAAAAAAAACCCTTTCAAAGTGTAGATTTTCTAGGTGGTAATGTGTCCAAATGTATGACATTGAGACGACTTCACAAATTAGTTTTAAATCACACGTGCCTAAGACTTCCAAGCAAAAGGCAGCTAGAGTGTGATGGTGTAAACCAAGACTGTTGTGGAGCCAACAGGACTGGAAAAAGGTTCTTTTTAGCAATAAAATTATGTTTTGTGTGTCCCATGGTCATGAAGGAATACGTGTTTGGCGTCTTAAGCAAGAAGCATTTGATAAAGAATGCATGAAATTTGCAACCTCTGTCACAATATGGGCTTGTAAGCAGGTCCAGGTAGGCTGTTTATTGTGTACAAAAGAGTCAACTCCAAAGTGTACCTGGAAATTCCTGAGCACTTTATGTTACAAGAATCTGAAGATTTGTGATGTGATGGTTATTTCCTTTTTTAGCAAGATTCAGCTTCTTGTCACACTTCCAAGACCACTACTAGATGGCTTAAAGAAAGGCAAGTCAATGTAATTCCTTGGCCAGCAAACCCACCAGATTTAAACCCAATTGAGAATTTGTGGGAAATTATGAAGAAATGTCTTCAAGAAGTTGCCTCAAGAGACAAAAACTAACTTGTTTCTAGTCTGTAGACTAGAAATATTTTGATAAAAAAGACTGAACTGCTAATAAATAATATGCCCAACCATTTATGAATGTCATAAAAGCTAAAGTGGATGCAATAAAGTTCTAATTATCATGGTGTTTCCATTTGACTAATTTTTATGCATTTATTTTTGCATTATTCTAATATTTTGAACCATGTTAAAAATGATTCTAATTTTGTGAATGTTTTCAAGAAAGTTTTCGTATAATTTATATTACATTTTTGTGTGTTTACATGGTTATATAATCTACAAAGTACATAGATTTTGATGATGCTAATTCATATTTGGTAATAATTATTTTCTATGCAATAAATTAGATTTGGAAATCATTCAATGCATTTTCTTTGATTATTCTGATTTTTTTTTTGATTTGGAGGTGTATTATTATTCATTCAGAGCAGCTTTGCCATTGTCTGTCTTATTTGGTGTCAAAAAACTTTATTTGCAATTATCAAAAAAATAATAATAATAAAAAAAAATACAATTACCTTTTCTAGCAAGCTCCTTCCAATTTTAAAGGAAGTCATACCATAGAACACTGCACCCACAAGCACAGTCATAATTGTAGCAAATAACGAGGGCAAACAAAAATAGGTTTGGATTTGTGTCTGAAATTAAAAAGTATTACATTTATTAATTGCAAATCTGTCATGGTCAATAAACTTGATTTCATATAAGCCTAACGGATACCATGCTAGGTCAGTTAGCCCTACATGCACATAGGGTTAACTGACAGGCAAGCCAGAGCAGATTATATGCAATAAACTTGAGACTAAATATGAAATTGTTAAAAACTTTAAAATATTAAAGTTAATATTTCTCTAGTGTAACTAGCATCAGATGTTAATACAGTGATAAATTAAGGAACAATCCAACAAAGTCTCTCAATTTGTGTAAAGATACTGTTGTGTCCCAATTTACGATTATTATGCTTTCAATTATCCTTACAAGTGAAACTCTACTTATCTTTATCCAAAACTTGTCTATAAACGAGATATCACCCAAATACTCAAGCTTTTTCTCCCCTTAGTGTCCCTAATATTTATTTTATATTGTGCTTTTCAGGACATTTAGTTTAAGATATAAAATTCAAAAACAAGGAGTAATTACCTAAATATGTCTGAGTGTGAAACTAATATGCAGTCGTGACCTTTATCTCGTAATTTAACAAAATATCCCCTGCATGATTAGGTTCGTATGTTTTTACAAGTGGTGCATTGGGCAGCAATCTCAGATAACTGTATTTTCAATGAACAAAAGTTTATTAAACTCTTAAACATGGTACAATTCAATTTCTATCATATGAAATTCAATTCAATAACTAAGAAAAAATTTACAAATTAACATTAGCTAAACACAAGTATTAGGCTAAGATCCTATAAGGGAATTGCGATCATGCCGTCATAACAGATTCTATACATAGGAACATACATATATAATCCCAGAACTAATTAACACTTTACTTAACCCTTTGCTAGTCTGAATGCACTATAATGCTGTATTACCATGGACATGTATAATCAGTTTACTCTAACTTTCTAAAACAATATAGGTTAAACTATCCTTTCGCTCAGCTAATACATACTTTTGACCTTTGAAACTCTCTTAAATAAAATACAATGTACATACATAAATCTCTGGGCACATGAATACTTATTAAATAACAGTAACAAGCTTACTCTCACTCTAATCTGACATGTACTAAAGTCCTAGTATAACTCTCATTAATCTCTTCGACTGTCCAGTAATTGAACAATGATTACAATTACATACGATTTTAATTAACACGAGATTTTTACAGTACCTTATTGACTTGGGTCTTCTACACTGGTCTCTACCTTTTTCCGATTGTACCTTCCTAGGACGAACTCTTCTATAATCTATCACTCCTAAGTTCTTTTGGCATTAAGCTGGGTTTTCACGATCTTTACTTTTTGTGCTTGAATTAAGGACACACTTAGGATCATCTATTCTATGGCTGTGAAATTCACCACGTGGGCACTGACTTCTTTATAGATATCTTTCTCTTGTTACGATCACTGGATGATGAAACATATAGACAATATCGTCCTTCTTTTAACTATACGGCATTCCCGTTTCTTAAAATAGGAACATAGAATCAAAATCTCGCACACTTTGTTTCCTTGTTGTGTCGGATGGAGATAACTCCTAACCCATCACTCAGGAAAACCGCGTGAGACCTATACGAAAATTTGTGAAGAAACCTCTGAGGAAAAAAAGCCTTCTTTCTTGTAACTAAACGGCGTTCCTCGTTTCTTACAATAGGAACACGGAATTGAAATCCTGCTCACTTTGTTTCCTTATTGTGTTGGGTGGAGATACAACTCCTAACCCATCACTCAGGAAAACCCAAGAGACCTATACAAAAACTCTAGAGAAATCAAAAAGCCTTTTTTTTTGGGGGGGGGGGGGTTTCCTAACCCTTTTATACGATGACCCCTACCGGCACCTTCTTCAATTTCTTTTCTTTCCCCCTTACTGGAGTCAATTTCACTGACCAATTAGAGTGCCAATAAGTTTTAAAAGAGGTAAACCGTGAGTAGACATATCGGTACACAATAAATAACGGAAAAAACTCACGTAGAAAGATTATTTATTAGTATAATTTTCGCCTTTGACACACAGGCGAAAATTATACTAATAAATAATCTTTCTACGTGAGTTTTTTCCATTATTTATTGTGTACCAATTAGAGTGCCGTTTTTCTGCCAAAACATGCTGCGGTCTGTGTGCACGCGACTGACACGTGACGACGTCTCAATTCGGGAATTGACCTTGAGCAATGGTCTTTTGTTTAAGCTAGCCTCTATGTCATCTATACTAAATTAATCCCCTTTCCAAAATTTTCTAAAAATTTACTCAAATATTTAATCTCTTATTTCAAGTGTAAAAACTAGCCTCTCACATACAAATTCTTATGACTAATCTTCTTTGTCTTACTTAACCTATTTTTATCATATCACAACTGTAATAAAATTCCCTTTTTTTTATTATTTAGTTAAACAATTTCAGCTATAATTTTCACTTGGATACAAGCATATTTTTCTTTCTTTAATTTGTATGTATTAGCTACTTATACAAGGTTTTTATTTTTATTTTTTTCTTGTTACACCAAAGATAACCGAAATTTTCACATTCTTAAATTATCAGGGTGTAACAATACAATACTGAAGTTAGATTGTTAATTAGAAGGTCAGTACACTACTTCTTTAATAAAGAACATAACATTTACTGTATCTTTAAAAGAAATATGCAAAGTTAGTTTAATAAAAACAAAACTATGAAATTGTGTACACTTTCTAATCAGCCATCTCATTTGTCCTTAAAAATGATTCGAAAATTGACCTCTGCTAGGAAAACCTCCCCCAGGAAATTCATGACCACCCTTCTGATATATCTTTAATATATTTATTATTTTATGCTAATATATTTATTAATATTTTTGGTCATCCTTTTACTACTCAAGAAACTGAAATTAAGATTCAGCTAAAGGCATGAATATGCCATTACTTCTAAATAAATTCCCTTTTCTGACTCTTGGTTAGCTGAGTGGTTAATATATCCACTGTCCAAACCAAAAGGTTGTAGATTTGAATCTCACCATGGAGATGAATGTTTTGCATACTTTAAGCATTAAATTAAATTTGTCTGGGTCTGAGAGGCTATCCTGATCATTAGAAGCTTGAAGTGGATTTAAGCATTCCATACTTGGCCTCTAGTGCAAGGTTTCAGGTCATCCATGGTACTAATATTAATGTATTTAACTACAGACTAACAGCCCTTCACTGTTATGATTCATAAAACAAATATTAATATTGAGGCTTCATGACTTTTCAAAGCAGAAAGTGCTAATAAATTCCAATGAGGTAAAAGTTTTGTCTAGGGTTTCCAATAGTTATATTGTAAAAATAATAATAATCTTTGACTATAAAGGACTTCTTTCAAACAATATTGTAATTACCAAGGCTGAGCAAAGGAAGAGCAACTATCATGTCTTATTATACAAGAACGAACCATCTAAAATTGAACACCTAATGATCTTATCAAATAACATCCAAGTTAAAATTTTGGACAAGTCTGTATTCTAAGGTGTTTTTATCTTGAATACTTTTTTATGGCACTTATTCAAGTTACTGAGTGAATAACTGTCATATAAAATTCTGAAAAATCAGAAACTCTTAAAGAAACTGAACAAGCAGGAAGATGAAAAGCAAGCAACAATTCTGAATGGCAAATATGTAAAACATTTCACCTACTTACACTTTTTTTTTCTTGTGAAGATAGTAAATTATATATGGAAATAGACAAAAAGAACAAGCAAAGTCAATATGGATGAACAGATTTATGGAATAAGAAAATTTGGGCAAAATATCAAATTACCAGTATATGAAGATTCAAACCAATTTTAACTTATGGATCTGAAAGCTGAATGATAAGCACAAACAATTAATTGAAGATTAGAGGCCACAGATACAAAAGTTCCAAAGAAAATTAGGAGATTGATACAGCATCAGTGGCAGAATCATTAATAAGATATTAAAAGGAACTCAATATAGCTACTTTTCAAGAACATGCGAGTAATTCTAATTTAAGACTATACAGAGTATGGCAAATCATGTAAGAATGGGAGAAAAGCAAAACAGATTTGTGTATACCAGGAAACTCGCCTATAGAAAGACCAAGATCCAGGTGGACTGATGCAGTTAGTACTTCACAAAACTAAAATACAAGTCCTGACAATGTGACAAATAACAGATTTCATTTTTAAAAGAGAACTGTTTAGGAAGCTAGTAATAATGTAAACTTACTTATATAATATTATACTATCGTGTACACCTTTGGAGAGTACACACCAGGAGATGAATTTGATAGTCCTTAAAAGTTTAGTCATTGTGTTATCTCTGATGCTAGTATTACACTAGAGAAATATTAGCAATAATTTTAACAAATTTGTATTTTAATCAGCTTACTGCTTGGCATTATAGTATTAGTAGCAACAAGTACTGTGTTATTATTAAATGCCGTTATTGTTGCTGATTTTCTATGCTTACTAGAAAAAAAAATTCTTATAAGCTTTAACTTAAACATGACTACAAAGATAATTGTAATAACTTATCTGCAATGAAGCAATAAGCTCAACACAAAATTAATTTGCAATATTCCCATAAATTTAGGAAACTTAACTTGTCTGGACAAATACACAAAATCTTAACTGAATACATAATTACTTACCGGTTTCTCATTAAAAAATGCATAATTATAGATCTGACTACGAAGGGAAACTGCTTTGTCACTACCAAGGAATGGAAGACACCATTTATTAGTCACTTCACTCTTGTGGATTGCAGATCTAAAGAAAAAAAAAAGGCCAATTTACTTTAGTATAAAGAGCTAATAAGCTTCATTTCGGCAATGAAAACATTACTTAAATTAAAGGGATATTAAATCCTGCATAGTTTTAAAACCGAATAAGAAACTCAAAGATCGGAATCAGAGAGTTTTTAAAACTATGCGGGATTTAATATCCCCTTAATTTAAGTAATGTTTTCATTGCCGAAATGAAGCTTATTAGCTCTTTATACTTAAGTAACTTAATGGTTGCACCTGTTTGGAAATCTCGTTCGCAGAGTACATAAGTTCTTTTCACTATACACTTTGGTATTAGGTCTAGCTACTCACTGATGAAGCCTCAAAAAAGGCTGAAACCGGTCTGGGTAGTGACCTCCCTCCATAATGTAATAACAGCATACATTTCCTAGGAAATGTGTTTTTACATTATGGAAAATACCTAAGAATAGCGATCTGAACTTCCTCCACCTTTGCAACAAGTTGCCCGGTATTGTACTACGTACTAGGATCACTTGCATTGGCTAACGCTAGTGTCGCCGATACTTTATAGTTTACTATAATCGGCAAGAAACTCTCTGATTCCGATCTTTGAGTTTCTTATTCGGCCAATTTACTATCTTGCAGTTATTTTTCAATGATTGTTCAAGCAAAATTCAATACTTATTAAACTATACTGTACTGTACATATTTTAACCACCTAGCTCTCATTAAAATATGCCATAAAAATGATCCAGTATTCAAATTTTTAGGAAACTTTGCATCTTCATGAAGATTTTAAATATTACAAGAAGACAGAATTTCTACACATTGGATCATTTTATTCCTAACATTAAAATCAGTTTTACCCCCCCCCTCGTCCCCTTACCACATTCAGCTTGATTCACTGGCAATGTTCTTGGATGCACTTAATATTGACAATTTCCAACTAAATATTTTCAAGAAAAAAAAAAAGCATCCAAAAATGTTTCAGTATAGCTGCAGATTCTTTAGAATATGGAAACAAAAGACCCAGACAATCTTTATTTTTTACTCAATTTAATTTGAAGATAAATTTATTGTGTAAACACTGCCAGAATTAGGTTTGAAAACTTCTTAATAGCCTAATAATCAGATCAGACAATGAATGAAGTTGCCCAAATTGATCTTGATTAAGCAAATCTTTCATGAATTTCGAAATTAAAAATGAATGCACCATTTATATTCCAGTGCATCACAGCTAGGTGGTTGAAAAGTTCAGCATTATTATCATAAAATAAAGGCTAGTTTAGCAGGCACTCACCGACGAGCAAGACGAAACTTGTTTGAGGGAAGTTCCTTTTTAAATACCTCTTTATGTAACTGTCTCCTTAGCTTTTTGAGTTTATGAGAATTGGATATACCATGAACTGCAGATTGCCAGGTTCCAAAATTTACTTTATATCCCTATTTAAATGAATAGAGTATTTTGAATTATTTTGTAAAAAATGTGTCCTATTCAGCATAAAAGTAGGAAAAAAAGTTAATTTTAAAAAAGATCATTCCTTAAATAACAAACACCTCACCTTCCATAACATTTTTTTTTTTTTTTTTTGCATGTGCAATAGATTGCACATGCACCCCTTCCACCCCACATTGCATGTGGGAGTGGAAGGGGTGGTGAAGCGCAATACATAGCCTCTCCAACTCAAATGTCAACCTCATCTTCCCGTGGTCCATCCTGTTCTAAAAGTACAAACGAGGCACTGGCGACCGAGTATGGGCAGTATAACCTTAACACCCTAACAGAGTAAATGCTGTTAGATCTGCCTGTCCAGAGGCGTTTAGCAGCCCTACCACTGGACTTACCCAGCGACAGGTTAGTAACCTGCCCTGGGGAAATTCAAAATACTTTCAAGTTTCATGCAAAGAAAAGCCGGACGGACTGTCAGGGAAAAGACCACAACCCAGGAAATGGTAAATGAAATTGGAAAAAGGAACACATAATGAAGATTGCAACATGGAATGTGAGAAGCATTGCACACAAAGAAGAACTTGATAAACAACTAAACCAAGCTAACATAAAGATATGTATAGTAACAGAAACAAAGAAAAAACAAAAAGGTACAAAAGAAACAAACAACTATATACAAATCTACAGTAGGGTAAAAAAAGAAGAAAGAGCAAAAGCAGGTATAATGATTATGGTGCATAAATCCCTAAAGAACAATATTGTATATTACAACTATTTGAATGAAAGACTAATAGAAATTAGACTCAAGACATTAAGAGGCCACATAACAATAATTGGTGCATAAGTGACACCTCTTCTTTTCCCTCTTCTGGTGCATATGCACCAGAAGAGGGAAAAGAAGAAGACAGTAATATATTTTATAAAGAATTACAGAATGCCATAGATAAAATAAACAAAACAGACTATTTACTGCTAGCAGGAGACTTAAATGCCAGAATAGGAAACAAAAAATACAAAACAAACATAGGTAAATTTGGGCGAAGATACATGTAATCAAAATGGTCGCAGATTGCGCGATTTTGTCATTTATAATAATATGAGAATAATGAATTCAATGTTTAAACACAAGGAAATACATAAATATACTTGGTCAGCCAGAGGATACAAATCAGTAATTGACTACGTTATCACAAATTTTAAATTAGCAGAGTTAATTTTAGATGTAAGAGCATATCGAGGTTTTGAATTAAACTCTGATCATTACATGGCATCAGCAAAAATTCGTTTTAAACCAAAGTGGCTAAAAACACAGAATTGAAAATTCTTACCAGTCAAGCTACAAAATTTCTTCATGACAGGATCCTCAAGTTAGACTACAATATCAAAAATGCACAAACTTAAAAACAGAAACCACACATGAATCAAGTGACATAGAAGATGAATGGGAAAATTTGAAACAAATTCTCACAAAAGCAGCAACAGAAACCTTAAGAATAAAGCACAAATGGATTAGAAAAAGAGGACTACGAGACTGGAACAAAGAAATAGAAAATATAATAAAACTGTCCAAAAAGGACAGTTACCAGAAATGGCTAAATTCCAAAACAATAGAAGCAGAAAGAGAGTATAAAAGAAATAGTGCAATTGCAAAAAGAAGTAAGGAAAAAACATAGAGAAAGATGGAACAATTTCGTAACAGAACTAGAAAAGGATTTATTTAAGCCACAACCCAAAACCTATAAAGTAATAAAATACATGAATAAAGAAATAAAAGAAAAGATAAAAATACAAACAATAGATTTAGAAAAATGGGTGACCTATTTCCAAAATCTCTGCACAGATGAGAACAATGAATTAAAATTTTATAAGACAAAGAATGACCTAATAGAAAATATCACAATGTTAGAACTGAAAAATATAATAAAGAAGATGAAAAATAGGAAAACGCCAGGAGAAGACAATATAAATATAGAACTATACAAAAATGCAGGTGAAAAATTTAATGAAAGACTCATGAAATTTTTTAATATGGTTTGGATGTCCGAAAAAATCCCCAACTCATGGAAAAAAGCACTGGTTATCCCAATCTATAAAAAAGGAAATAAAGACAATTGCAATAATTATAGGGGAATTAGCCTGCTGAATACAGGATATAAAATATATGCAAGAATATTAAAAGAGAAACTAAGCAGCATTGTAGAAAACAAATTACTAGAAGAACAAAACGGTTTCCGAAAAGGCCGATCCTGCATAGATCCAATTTTGACTTTAAAATTATTAATAGAAAAGAGAAGAGAATTTCAAAAAGAAACACAGGTGGCGTTTATTGATTATGAAAAAGCCTTTGACAAAATTAGTAGACAAAAATTGTTTAAAATATTATCTGATTTAAACATACCAAACCAACTTTTACAATCTATTCAAGAAATATATACAGGAAATAAAATAGCAGTTAAATTAGAACACACCTCAGAATGGAAAGATATATCAAGAGGGGTATGACAAGGATGTACCCTCTCACCTCTGCTTTTCAATATATATATAAATGAAATAATAATCTGGAAACAGCATAACCCATTTGGTATACAAATGACACCGCAAATGAAGATAGATACACTACTATTTGCAGATGATCAAATAGTATTAGCTACATCAGAAGATGACTTACAAAGATCATTAAAATCATTAAATGATATCTCAAAGCAATATAATATGACAATATCCAAAGAAAAAACAAAAATAATGGCATTCAAAGGAGAAAACCCAATAAGAAGTAAAATAGTGATAGATAATAAAATACTAGAACAAGTAAACACTTTCAGATACTTGGGATGATGTGATCTATCATACGAAGAAGAAAAAGACAGACGCTAAAATATCAAACTTTGTCAAAGTAAATGGCATAATAAATAATATATTTAAGCCATCCCTGGTACAAAAACACACTACAATCAGACTATATAATGTCTTGTCAAAACCAACTCTACTATATGGAAGCGAAACATGGACCATGAAAAGGAAAGATGAAAAACGAATTCAAACAACAGAAATGAAGTTCCTCAGAAAAACAGCTGGATATACCAGGTGAAACCACAAAACAAATGAAGAAATCTTACAATCCCTGAAAATAAAACCAATTAATCACTACATAAGACAGTATAAACAAAAATGGCTAGAACATTTAAATCGAATGGACAACAGCAGACTAACAAAAATATTATACAGATACAAAATAAGTGGAAAAAGAAGAATCGGAAGACCAAGAAAGAGATGGCATGAGACCGGAACAGGCCACATGGCCTAAATTCCATGTTAGGAAGAAGAAGAAGCAATCTGCCTAACAATATTGCTTTTTAGTGATCATACTGTCAGTGTTTGTATACTTCATATGTACATGGACAAGCTCTTAGACCATTTTTTTTTTTGTGTTGTAAGAGAAAATCTGAGTTGCTAAGAAGTCTTCATCAGGCCAGATAGTGATAACTCAAATCACAGGCTAGTGATTCATAGCAAAAACCACTCACTTTTGTTAAATACCTTTGGTTAAATACCTTACATTTCACTATCACCACCATCCACATTACCTAGTCTATAACAACATCCCACCAAGTATTTGATTCCATTCACCTCTATCTCATGCCATACTGCCTCAAAACCACTGGCACTATTTCCATCTTGCATCTCTACTTTGTATGGACATAACTCTTTCTCTATCATCAATAGTACTCCCCCTCCCTTTTTTACCCCTTCTATCCTCACGAAACACATCATACCCTTCATCTCTATTCCTGTCAGGATGTCATCCTCTTCCAACCATAAAATTTCCAACCTTGAAATGTTATATAACATTTCAAAATTATTTAAAATGTAATTCTGGGTTTTCATAATTTCATACTCTTAGTTTTCTTTCTTATGTCTTCCATTATATTTTGCATTTGTACTTTTCACATTTTGTGTGCTCTGTGTATCATTTCTGTCGATTTGTATTGTCATACAATTTCATGCAACTATTTTTCTTGCAATCTTTTGTTATATTTGGGACCATTGCTGTTTAACTTGTATATTGATGATATTAAAAAAAACTCTGAATGGTGATATGTAGTGTTTAAAGACAATGCAAAGCTCGGAAGAACTATGGGTAGAGCAGAAGTGGCTTTATAAGATGACTTGAATGAAACGAATCAATGGGCAAGTGAGCAGTGCTACGAGTTCAATGTTGCAAAGTGAAAGGTTTTAAATTTTAGAAGCAAAGAGACCTGAAGTGACATAAAAAAGTTCACTGTTTGGTCTCTAAGAGCAGGGTTTCAGACTAGGTAAAAAAAATGAATAAAAATGCAAAGATATATAAAAAAATCAATAAAAAAAAATCCATAGCCCATCCACAGTATGAATGTACTATAGGTTTACAAATAAATCTTTTGTGAGCAGGAGCTACATAAAAAAAAATTGGTGGGATATCTGAGGGAAGGTAGAGGAGATATGAGTCAAGACCTAAAATTTAGGAAACACATTGCTAAAATTGTAATGACAGCACAATGGATTATAGCAATGATGCAGAGGACACTGATGTGTTGGAGTAAAGAGATTATGGTTCCATAGTATAAAGCCTTGATCAGGTCACACATGGATTACTGTGCATAGATTTGGTCACCTGTTTTTTCAGGATGAAGGGAAATCAGAAAGATCCAGAGATGCTCGACAAAGGTGGTTTCTAGTCTAAAGAATTTGAGTATGAATAAAGATAGAGGAAATGCAATTTGTAAAGTGGTCAGGATGATGGATATGATTGAGACATGTAAACAGATTGAGTTAGTAAACAGTAATTACCAGAATGTAATTACTGTTTACTAACTCAAAAAACAGTAATGTTGATGAGGTTTTTCATAGAAAGAGAGACCAAGAGGCCATCCCTGGAAGACACACATACACACGGCTCAACAAATATGCTTGCCCACTTGCCTGTGACAAGGCGATTTTGCTAGTTGGCAAGAAGTTGCAGGATGAACAAAATATATTTTTTTATTGATTAAAAAAACTTCTCCAACCACTGTAGAGCACTACTAATAATTTTGTGGAACTCCTATTAACTTATTGGGACATGCCATTAAAATACCAGGTGATCTTGAGTGAGTAAATTTTTTGCATGCCTAGTAGAGATTTGAATAATTTGCTGAACCCATATATGTATAAGGAGGATGTGAACAAGGGAATATGAGGATATGTGAAGGGAGAGTGGTGGGTGATTAAAATGAATTGCTGACAGTGTGGTGCAGAGATGTTAAATATGTTCATTGAGGTCTTCCACAATGAGTCATTTGAATCTGATGATAATAGCAATGAGTCTGATGACAGCATTTTTTCCCCACTATTTTCTTTAATATATGGTTCATGCCATAAATATCAAGATATGATTTCCCTCCATTTCTTCTATTTGTTTTTCACTTTTTTTTTTACCATAACTCAATAGGAAATACATTTTAAATTTGCTATCCATGGTGGTATGGGTGGTGATGGGGAGGGGAATGAGGTGGAAGTAGAAGCAGTAATTATTTTTGGCATTAGTTGACTTTAGACAGTAAAGTTATGTGTGTGTAATTTAATATGCAATACCAGTTTTTCATGGCACCGATGCACACAAGGAAAATGGTAGTCAAGGTTTTCTTGCTCACTAAGTTGATAGTGTAGGATAACCATTCTTTATAAGGTCATTTGATATCCAGGAAAGTTCATCTTGGAGGTCTTTATCATCTGTCGTAATGAGAGAGGCTCTATTTTTTTAGCATGTGTATAATGCTGAGTTTATGAGAAATATGGTGTGAAGAAGTGAAGTGCAAGTATCTACCTGTATTGGTGGGTTTGTGATAAACTGTAAGGTTGATACGTCCAGCTATTGATTTCTTGAATAAAATGTCCAGAAATGGTAATTGGTTATTTTTCTCAAGCTCTAGAGTGAATTTAATTTTTTTATGCAAACAGTTAATCTTGCTTAGAAAATCGAGCAGATCCTTTTCCGTATTTTTCAAACAATAAAAACATCATCAACGTATCTCCACCAAACTGTGGGTTTAGGGTCTAGTTGAGATAAAATTATACTTTCAAATTTCTCCATAAAGAGATCTGCACAGGGTGGTGAAAGAGAGCTTTCCCAGATATCAAATGACCTTACAAAGAATGGTTATCCTAGAAAATTGATCCACAAGATATTTTTCTGTGGATCAATTTTTGTGGAATTGCAAAAAATTGCAAAAAAAAGCTGGCTGCAATTCCTTTTTCAGGAATTGCAGCCAGCTTTTCTAAGGGACATACGTCCCTTAGAAAAGCTGGCTGCAATTCCTGAAAAAGGCTCAATGTTAGGTCAACGAGTTAGCCAACAGCGGAATAAGAAAGATAGAGTATCGAAATGTCCAAGACTGTGTTCCTGTGTAATGGGAAGGATTCAAGACAACCTGACTGAGGTATAGTTCATGAAAGGACTAAGATTACTGAAAGAACTATGAGTAAATAAGTGATAGTTATTATTTTCCTTGTAAGATAAATGAGAATTGTATGCAAGTGTTACACAAGGGTTGGTGATCAAGTTTTGTAAGGTATTGCATACTAACAAGATAGAACAAATGTATATGTAATGTTGGTGCAAGGAATATTTTCTGAAAGTAGTTATGTTAGAGGGAACTGACGTTCTATACCTATTGTAAGGAATGTGTGTTTCATAGTGCTAAGTTAAATGCAAATGTTAATTGAACAAAAAAAATAGATATACTTCAATGTTATAATGATTCTGCAAAGGCAAATATGTTAAGAGAGTTAGTCATTCCCAATGTGTTGTAATTTCAACTGCTGTTAAGTTAGAATAAAATGTTTTGTTTAAGCAACAACTGAGCTGATCATCTGCCAATGCCCCATCTCAAATAAAATTCGTACCTGTGTGCATGAGTGGACTTAGAATAGCCATGACTTGCTGTATAGTTAAGAGGATTTTAGATGAGACAACCTTTGTTCACACTCTTATTATTCTTAGACTATATTAATTTCTCCAAACTGGTGCAGTCATTAATAAAAATAAATTTGTTTGGTAGAACAGTCTAAGAAAAAAAATAATTAGACCATAATCATTTCGCCAGCATTAGCTAAATATAGAGTTAGTTTTATGCATGGTAGGGCAAAGGGTAAGAAAGAAAGGGGGATAAAACTTTAAGACAGAAGGGCTTAGCAAACAAAGAAAGTCAGGAAGAATAGAAATTAGTTAGAATAGGCAAAACTTTGTGAGTAGTATAGATTTTATAAAAAGGCGTGGCCCGATAAGATTAGAAATTAAACCAGAAATAAAACCAAGCATATTTTTACAATACCACAGAGAGAAATAATTTTACAAAGGAGCAGCCGAGTGAGACTAAATTTTTACAGTTCCTCCTTATATCCAACTTATTAGTTTAAAAAATTCAAAATGCAACCTCAAAGCCAGTGTTTGGTGGAGCTATACAATAACTTTCTTTGTATGAGGATATAAAGTCTATTACAAATCACTTCTGTGTTTGAGAAAGTGGTTAAGAACAAGTTTATTTTTTTAACTGAAGGTTAAATCCTTTAAGAGACCGTATGGGAAACTATTCCAAAGCAGTGAAATAGACTGAATGAAAGAGAATAAGCTGGTTCACAGTATATCTGTTCACTGGACAGTGAACAGATGCTGACGAATAGTTTCACAAGTTTACTAGCTCGAGAGAATGCCAAGAATCGATAGCAATTAATTCTGTGGAACAGTACCTATAAAAGAAAATTCCTACAGAAGAATAAATGCAGAAACAATGTCAGTGAAAAAAAAGTTACTGATGTGAGAGACAGGCCACCAATTAACCACTTATTCAACAGCATTTTTAGAGGACATTTTGGATGCAGTGCCCTATATGAGAATATTCTAAGGTAAGGCAGATATGGGATTTATACAGTTAGGAGTTGTACAAGTAAGAAGTGAGAGACTTTAAGCATAATAGGACACTAGTGTTTTTTTTTTTTTTGGAAGCAGAGATATCTAATCTTGTATGAAGAGCTCAATATTATTAGAAATAAGGTATAGTCTTTCTTGCATAAAATGATAGGATTGTTTTGATGGAACTGAAATTGACAAAGTTGTGTTCATTCCAATGAAATATAACAAGATCAGTATTTTTGGCACTGATTATGGAAGATTTTATAGCCTGAGATATGAACACTGCAAAGTTTGTCAAATAAGATGAAATAGAAACTACTTCATTGGCAAAATGATAGATAAGATCTGAGGTCAGTGACAGTTCATTCATGAACAGGAGTAAGAAAAAGCGAAAGAGCTGTAGAACACAATATATTGGCAGGGAAATCTAGGATGACATGTAGTGAATGACCAGATAGAAGAAATGTCTCAAGACCAAACCTTTCAACAGCCTATGTCCATAGATTGGACACAGGCTATAGAAAGGATGGAAAGATCTGTGGATTAAGTGACAGAATTGGCAGTCACCGATTAAGTGTTTTCAGGTGGCATGGGTTGGTGACTTTCTCTATTACTTGATAGAACTGAGGTGAGCGCAATGGGATGAACATTGGATGGCAGGCTTTTATCCCCCTTTGGAATATACTGAATAGACTGTTTCTATGCTGTAAGACAGATTGTAAAGCTGATATAAGATGGATGTTAATCTGATGTACACGTTTTAAGCACAATTTAGGAGAGTATCAGGACCAAAAGATGTGTTGGATCCAAAGACGAATGTTACTATTTTAACATTCGTCTTTAAATAGTCTGAGGTTTTGGAATATTCATTCAAGTTGGAACAGGTGTCTGGGATCAAAAGAGCAAAAAACAGTTGCCAACCCATGGAAAGAGGTAGAAGTTACAGAGGTCATTTGGCAGTATTGCAGTGCAAATGACATGACAGTGATTGGATGAAGAACATTCTGCAAAAAGGAAACTTAAAGTTGTGTTCTGAATTACATGAGTATATCTGCAGTATATTTGGAAGACGTAAGGGTTAAGTAAAGATCAAGGGGGTTGGGAGAGTGAAGAGGATTATCATGTATTCTGGTGGGTAGAAGGATATTTGTGAGGTTGACAGCAAGCATCTCTACCAGTGTGATCAGTAAAATTGGAGAAGGGAAGCTGGTATCAGTTGAGAACAAGTCCCCAGAGAAGAGTTTGGTTATTCAGATTCATAGATAATCAAGTGTCAAAGACAAAAGGTCAGAGCAGTTAGAATTTGGAAAGCAATTGAGATGGCAATTGATAAAACTGAATGAAACACAGATATTGAGCCAGAGAAGATCATAAGGAGGAATTCAACATCTGTCATTCTTTGACATGGAGTATCAAAATATGACCACTGTAGAGGTTCATTCCATCCTTGTCGCAAAAGAATGGAATGAACCTTAACTTTTTCAATCCTTGGAAAAAGTTAAGGTGGGCAGTAGTGGTTAAAGAAGTCAGATCTCATCTGATACTTTAAAAATAAGATGTCAGATGGTTTGGAATGTAAGTAGTGTTGTTGGCAAAAGTATGGTTTATTTCTTTTGGGTTGTTTTTGTTGGGTGATTTTTGTTGTTTATGGGCATGTTAGAGTTTTTTTCCCTCCTCCAGTTTCTGAAAATCAATGTTACTAAAATTCATAATGACTTGCATGTTGATTTGGACTGGAAAAAAGTTAAAGAGTAAGAGAATGTAGTATGGATGAAGTTCATTTAGTGGCTACAATGCAGAATCTTTTCATTGCTATATCTTCAAATGGAGAGGTTTATATTACTTACGATATCCAGCATACACTTCAAGCTGCCAACTACACTACATGTAAGAATTGGGGAGGAACCATCGCAAAAGATGACTAGCATTTCTTAACTGCAGCATAAAATTTAAGTTCGAAATGGAACAATCCAAACTACTATTTTCAGAAAATCTCTAGAAATCTACTGAAACCCCTGAGAGGGTGAATAAGTGGTTTCCGAAGATTTCAAATCTCATCAGCAATCTAACCCCAAACTGTATTATGTATCATGTTATCTCTATATTTCCAGTATTTGCCATCATAATACCACATTTAACCTAATTTAAATGTGGTAGCATGATGGAAAACACAATTAAGGGCATGATCAGCATGCTAGGAAGCCACCTAGTCTGTTTTTGCAAGGAGAAACTATTGTTTCTGTATAAGATTGATCTAAATCTTCAGTTGGCGGGTCCAAGTTTTTTGCATCCTAGACAGGATCTGAACTCAGGAAATTTCCAAACTAAGGAAAAACATGTCTCATAACTACATTACAGAGGTTTAGCAGATTGAAATAGTGCAGTTATACAGTTACTAGAACAAAAACAGGAAGTGAATTTTTTTTTTAATTATTCAATCAGCTACTTCTTCAGAAAGTTACTATATACAGAAAACACAGAGTGCAGCTGAAAGCAATGGATCAGCAGTTCTTTTATAAGCTGGAAACGTTTCTACATGTCTTGTCATATCCTCCAAAAACAAATACAGGTAATACAAATCAGTTCACAAATAACAATCCATTGTTTGCCAAAGGTAAACTAACTCACATCCAGACATAAAGAAAAAAAAAATCTGCTCATGGAGATTAGAAAGGGAAGATATGCCAATTTCTATTAAAGCAAAACGACTGCTTAAGTGACACACAACACATCTCTCAAGATGGAGATATCAAGGAGTGAGAAATTACAATATCTTTATATGCAAAAAATTATCTAGAAAGAATTATACAGGTGAACCCTAACTTATGAACAATAATGCATTCTTGGAAATAGTTGAATATTCATAAAGTTCGATTTTTTTTCATATGACAAAAAATTTGTTAAATTTGTTAATGCATTTCTGAAATAAATTATGTTAATATAAATAGTAGTATGAATACAACTCTTAATCTTTAAAGGGTAAAAAAATAAAATGATATGGACTGATAAGAGCTTAAATGGCAAGTATAATCAGTTTTATTGTTTGTTTGTTTATTATTATGCCAAAGACTCATTGAGGGAGGGCACCTACTCTACAACTCTCCATCTCCACCAATCAATCCACTAACTACACATGAAAATACTGATATCATCAATCTACATCAATGCCATCTACTGACCACCACCACTAGTATTTTCATAAACAAATTACAAACAACCATGCCCACGGCAGGATTCAAACCCACAGCCTTTTGGCTGGAGAGCAGATACATTAATCAGTCAGCCAAGAGTGCTGCACTTAAAATGATTGATGTTATCAATGCAACCAGATGAATTAAGTGAGTGTTCATTTTCAGAATGCTTAATTATGTCCATTTCAGTTTCTTTGAAATCATCTGGATTGTTTTTGCCATTTTTAGCAACACTTTCACAATCGCTACGTTCATGTTCGTTTTCCATATTTCAAGGGTATTAAAAAATAGTTCATATGAAGAATACGAACTATTTGTTAGTCCATACAATGTTCAAAAAAAGTACATAAGTAGAGGTTCACTTGTATATGATCTGGGTAATATGATTACATAATAATCTCATTATGTGGGATTTTTCTTTTTTAATTAAAATGTAATAGATTTGCCTGTGTTAAATGAAAAAGATACATGCTAAAGAACAGATTCATGGTGTGTGTGTGTGTGTGTGTGTGTAACATGATATAACACTATACGGAAATAAGTTCCGGTCAAATATTTAGACATTAAAAAAAGTGCAACTAAACACAATTGAAGACTGACAAAAATGAGATTTAATTTGGAAAGTCCCTAATAACTTATTCAAATATCATTGAACAGATGGCAATACATGTAATGAAAACCAGTTTAACCTACTTTTCAATATCACTACTTTAAATATTTTTAAAAATTTTGCCTGGCCTGGTTGGCTGAGTGGTTAGTGTATCCACTCTCCACTCAAAAGGCTGCAGGTTCGAATCCCACCGTGGGCATGAATGTTTTTGATTGTCTGTGAAAATATTAATGGTGGTGGTGGGCGGTAGATGGTGTTGGTGTAGATGATGATCATGGTAGTTGCGGCTCGTAGTAGTTCATGGAGACAGAGTGTTGTAGAGTAGGTACCTTCCCTCGATGAGTCTTTGGGCTCCCTGAAGGTGTCACGTAATAATAATAAAAGTTTTAGATTATTCTCCACTGGTATTTTTGACATAAGTTATATAAATATTTACCTTAGGACCAGGATGAAAGCTAACATATGTTTCCACAGAATTAAGGTCTCCTATTGAAATATACATTGAAATTTGTTAACAGTTGTAGTGTATATATATTAATTAGTTAGCAATAAAAAATATATAATTAATTAAATAGAACCATGTAACTTGCAAATTATTCTATATATTCCCCATAAAGTGTTATACACTTGTTATAACAAATCATTAATCACTTGTTAGAAGTCATCAGAAAATATCATTTTTGTTATAGGTGTTTATCAGAACTTCTCAGCCCTCCCCCATTATATGTAGTTATTGAAAAAGTACAGGTAACCCTCGTATATCGCGGTACTTATACAACGCAATTTTGATATAATGCGGTACTTATACAACGCAGTTGTATAAGTACCATGTATTGCCATCTTTTCATATATTTTTCACCTCGTGACTTAAAAATCAAATTTTATCTTCGTTAAATTTGTGTCTGCCCACGCGCATGTAGTTATAAGTAGCGAATTTTAGGGGAAATACCTTTAACACGCATCTATATCAATTGTTTACCATGTAAAGTGTTAATTATTGTTGAAAGTTGTCTTCGTTTTCTGCCAGGAAAGCACATTAAAAATCATAAGTGTGTTCATCTCAAGCTGAGCACTTTATTTCCTGGTGAGTTACATACAATATGTAATGCTTTTTTTTTTGTAAAAAAATTATTTCTATAGTAATGACCGCTCAGAGGGCTTTTGCGATATAGTGGAAAACGAAATTAGTGAATTAATTGATGAGAAATGAATTTAAATTAGGAGGAACTAATACAATTAATAGATGACGTCGAACCAAATGACAGGGAAAGTTCTGTTGAAGATTCTGATTGTGATGAATCTGTTAAAAAATTCAGTTTAGAGAAATTAGCAGAAGGATCGGACTTGGCAAGAAAATTAGGAAGTTATTTTACGGATAATGATCCCTCAACGAGGGCTCCGGAAAATTCACGAGACAATTGGATATTTGTTTAGCTCCATATTATGAGCTTAATAAAAAATTGCAAACATAATGATAAGCAAGGTCTTATTACTGACTTCTTGATAACTAAACCAGCTGAAGTATGCAATGAGAATTATACAAATGATTTCCCAGAGATTTCAAGTGATGACAACTTCCAGCCACTCATAAATAAAGACCATCTATGAAATGCTCATTTTGAAGACAGTCATCATCATCATCAAATTCCTGCCATGTACCCTCAAGGGGTGTACAGGATATGACAGTACTACATGAAAAAATTACATCATTACTAACTTCCTATCTACAATTTTCCTCCAAATCAGTCTGTTACTTGTCAAGACTCCAACATTATCAGATCTTATATTTCTATCGTCTAAGGCACTTTGTACCGTATCAATCCACCTATATCTTGGTCTTCCTCTGGGTCGTTTTCCTGCCAACCTGGCAGAGAACACTTGTTTTGCTAATCTTTCCTCTCCCATTCTATTTAAGTGACCACACCACCTGAGATTAGCTCTGCTAATGCATTCCTGGATGCTGACAATGTCAAGTTCTTTCCTAATATCCTTTTTTAATATGATATTGCCATTGATGCCATCTGTTCACACCTATAATCTTTCTCAGAACTCTCATATCTCTGGTCTCTAGTCTTTGGTCAAGTGTTTTACTTCTGAGCCAGCTCTCAGATCCATAAGTTAAAACTGGTTTGAACACTGTCTTGTATACAGCTAATTTAGTGTTCCGACTAATTTCTTTATTCCATATGAATTTATTCAATTGACTTCCCACCATACCAGCTTTGCTGATTCTATTGTCTATTTCTATATTTAATTTACCATCTTCAGTAAAATTTGTCTTTTTATTGCTGACCTTCATACCATATCTATTACAACAGCTATTCAATTTAGTCAGAGAATCTTGCAGACTTGTAGCGGATTTATTTAGAAGTACAGGGTGTTCGGGATAAATTTGACAGTTTCGTAAGAAAAAAGAAAATCTTCTTTGTATCTATTAAATTTAATGAATTGACAAAAAAACATTACAGGCAGAGTTAATTACAATACTATCAACAAGATTTACTCAAAATAACCACCATTAGCATCGATCACAGCTTCAATTCTGCTTCGGAACCTCGAACAAGCTGATGCTACAGTCTCCCTGGGAAGGGCCGCAAAAACTGTTTTAATTTTATCCATTAACTGGGCTTTTGTATTACTGGAAGTGCAATTGGTGTCTTTTTCAACTGCGCCCCATACAAAATAATCCATGGGGTTAAGGTCTGGGGAGTTTGGAGGCCAAACATTTGGACTGGTGAAGTCGTAGAAATTTTCAGACAACCATTTTTGACTTTTCCCAGAGGTGTGGCAAGGGGCCGAATCCTGCTGCCATACATACGGCCTACCATTGGCTACCCTTGTTATCCAGGGCTTGACTACAGTTAGCAACTCCACGAACAAAGCCCGAATTCCAATGCCAGGGTTCTTCAACACCTGTTCCTGCAGATTTGCGAGGAATTCTGCTGTACGAACGCAATCAGATCGTCTGCTAGGGATCTTTCTTCTTGCTACATCCTCGTAGTCACCATTGCAAGTCTCTAGTTCATGCCTGATTGTTTTTACTGTATTCAGGAAGCATTGGGCAGCAGTCGTAATATCCTTATTTTGATGGCGGGCACGAATCATCATGATACAAGTTATTCTCTTCCATGATTCAGGTGGGTTCCAGCTATCCATCCTTTCTGACATCTTGTATATGAATGAAGAAGGGTCCAAACTTTTAAATGAAGAGAAGTGTGTGTTAATACATGTAACTTACGGAAAAATATAATTAATTATAAATATGTCAAATTTATCCCGAACACCCTGTATAACATCATCCGCATAAAGCAAAGAGCTGACATTAACATCTCCAATTTTGATATCAGGTTTAATACCACATTCCTTCATAATGTGATCCATATAGATAATGAATAACAGAGGGGATAATGTATACATCCTTGTCTCACACCAGATTTAACATTAAACCATCTTCCTGTACTTCCTTCAATTCTAACTGCTGACTTACAACTCAATTAAAGACTAAGTATTGCTTGATATAATGCCCCATTGACACCATATAACTGCAGCGTATTGAATAGCTTCTACCTTCGCACCTTGTCATATGCCTTTTCCAAATCGACAAAACTTAAATACAGATCTTTGTTATATTCCCACGCTTTCTCGACTATTTGTCGTAAAGTGAAGATCTGATCCTGACAGCCTCTATTTGGCCTGAATCCAGCTTGTTCTTCACCAAGCTTTTCTTCCACAATTCTTCTCAACCGTTTCTCAAGTATACTTGCATAGATCTTGCCAGGAACACTCAGTAGGGAAATACCTCTGTAATTCTCACATGCAGTTTTATTTCCCTTTTTATATATGGGTACTATGAGAGCTCTACTCCAATCATCGGGAATTTGTCCCTCTGTCCAGGCTTTCTGAACTATGCAGTGCAGCCACTGTAAGACTTTTATACCACCATACTTCAGCATTTCTGGTCGAATATCATCTACTCCTGCTGCCTTTCCACATTTCAAGCCTTTGATGGCTTTTTCTACTTCAAGTATGGATGTGTATTCCTGACTGCATGCCTGGTCAGTGTTTTTTTTATCACTGCTTGTTTCATTTAGCAGTTTTTCAAAGTAATTACTCCATACTTCAAGGATATCTTTTTTTCCCCCTGTTTTCATGTCACCTTTATCATCTCTAACTCCTTTGACAGCACTCTTTCCTCCATTCCTAAGCTTCTTCAACAACCTCCACAATATTTTGCCACCTTCTTGATATTTATTTTCTATATTCTTGCCAAAGTCCTCCCATGACTTTTGTTTAGCTAGTTTTACACACTGTTTAGCTTTCTTACATTTGTCTCTGTATTCTGTAAGAGTAAAAGCTGACTTATTTGCCAGGAACTTTTGATATGCTTTCTTCTTTTCCTTCACTGCCTCTTTAACTTCCTGTGTCCACCAGGGAGTTCTGATTTTTCTATCCTTGCACACAACCTCACCACATGCCTCTGGCAGAATCAATGTTTTCTTCAGAGTTTGCCACTGTATCTCCAAGGTTTGATTCCTGTTCTCAAACTCTTTCATTTTCTTTTCAATAATCTTTCTGTATTTTAGTCTACAGTTCACATCTGAGAGCTGCTCAACTTTTATTCGCTTTAAAACTTTCTTACATGTTATTCTTTCAATATGAAATTCAATTTTATCCTGCTCAAGACTAAATAGTGATCACTTCCAATTTCAAACCCTCTGTACACTCTGGTGTCCTGCACCAGGGAGAAAACATCACTATCAACAAAAACATAGTCAATGAGACTTTTCTTATTCCTAGCCTCTTCTCTCCATGTAAATTTGTGCACATTTTTATGTTGGAACATGGTGTTAATAATAACCAGTCCATGTCCTGAGCAGAAATCCAACAGATATTTGCCATTATTATTAGCTTTGCTCTTTTCTCCAAATTTTCCCAAAATATTTTTGTATGTCTCACAATCATTTCCTACTCTGCTATTTAGATCCCCAACAAGGACCAACTTTTCCTTTTTCATTGTGTCAGTTGCTTTTTCTAAAGCCTCAAAAAATTCCTCCACTTCTACCTTAGTAGAACCTTCTGTGGGACCATAGGCACAAATAAGTCTCATTGTCCAGTTCCCCATTCTCATATTTGCCCACATTACTCTACTTGAGACTGACTGCCATTCAAGAAGATTAGCCTCGTATTTTGTGTTGAATACTATGGCTACTCCTTTTCCTTGATTGTCATTGCCTGAATATAACATTTTGTATTTATTGCTCAGAAAGATCTCACCAGTTTTGGTCTTATTTGTTTCAGTCACCCCTATTATGTCGATCTGGTACTTATCTAATTCCTCAGCTAGCTCCATTTCTTTGCCATTCAGGCTTCTTACGTTGACAGTACCGATCTTTAACTCTGGTGATGTTGAGTTGGGGTTTGTTTTTAGATTTGTTCCAGTAGCTGACTTTTCGCTGTTCGCCCTGGTTCCCTGGCGAAAACAACGGGGGCCTTGTTTAACCGGGCGACGCCCCAGCCGACATGAAATTTTGTCATGTTGTACCATCATTTTTTATTTTGGTTTAACCAATAAGAATACAATTTGGTCGGCTAAATCCCAAATTGCCAGCCCATCCTCGTTCGTTCAGTATCAAAGTAGATACCCAACAGGGTGCACCACGAGAAGGTGAGGATTGGACATTAGGTCAGAAGCCCTGGTCGGTTCTCCGCATTCTTTTAAAGGCTATGTGGAGGTCTCCTCTCAGTTATACAGCTTTGATGATGATTAAAATATGCACTTTATTATGTGCAATGACGTTTACGTACAATTTGTAATTTTATAAGTCTATACTATATATTTGTTTCATAGTTTATATTTTCTTAATTTACATGAATTACAAGAATTAAATAAAAATATATTTTTGTTGAGTATGTCATTATTGTTTATATAATTTAAAAAAAAAAAAAGATTTTGGAACCTAACTTTACTTTTTCTATGTAATCCGAGTCTCGCATAATGTGATTTATATAACGTGGCATTTCTATGGAACGTAACATCCGTGTTATACGAGGGTTACCTGTATATCAAAAATTTGAAAATGAAAACCAAAACTGAAGACAGACTATTTAGCCAATTCAGTTTAACATGTAGGGCATGAGTGTTGGAATTAATATATGCAGTGATAATAGATGTCAAATACTGGGGAGACTGATCATGTGATTTTGATGTAGTAGTGGCTAGGCAGGTACAAGCTTCATGCAACAAAAGATATTCATAGAATTACAGAGCAGGGGAACTATGATAAATACAGGCAATGTACAGTGACTTGATCAATTGAAGGGGAGAGAAATCAGCAGTGACTGGGACTTAGCCCAAAATCATGTAATTATAATGTCAGATTGTATTCCTAAGGGTGAATTTGCAATAATAAAAATTATTATTTACATGAATGTGTGTCTAATTAACTAAGTAATAGTATTACAATGTGTATGTTGAGAGGAATGCAACGAGATGAGAAGAACAACTATTTTATTAATCTTTTTGGCATTGCAGCCATTAAACAGTATGGAAAATAAAGGAGCATTCAGCTGTGAGAAAAGCCAGGTTAGAACACAGTTTGGAGGCTCTGGATTTTACAAGGGATGATAGGAAAGCTTATGTATGTATGTATGTATCTACCTATGTGGGTAGGCTTTCTGTAAACTGAGAAAGTGTGCCTTGGTAAAACATGATTAGCATCTAGAAAAGACAGACATTTTCTTTATCTATAGTAAACTTAATTCTAGAGTGAAGGCTGTTCCCAAGCCATGTGGCTGAATGGAGACCGCATTTAACATATCTTAGACATGTATGAGGATGTCAATATCAAAAGCACGTTTTCAAAATGTTCCATGTAGTAATTGGATAGAGGGGTCATGGCTCTCCCCAGAAACAAAAAATTAAATATTTTGATTCAATTTTCACATACAATAACTTGCGTTTTCAAGGATAAAGACAAGAACTGAATAGAACAATTCAAGCAATTATTTAAATACTTTGAAGATGTTCTCTGGGTAAAGTCAAAGGTGAGCAGACTCATTAACCAATATGTGCAAGATGAATTAGCGAACTATATGCTCACAAGCTATACACGGTAAAATGGAGAGAAATTGTTACTCTAAAAAAAAAAAAAAAAAAAAAAAAACTCCAAAAGTGAAAGGTTATTCTGGGAATCTTATGCACTACAGAACACTCCCAATTTAAACAAATTTGGATGTACAACCTACCAGAGATATAGATGACTATCATACTCCATTTAAATCAACAAAAACTCAGCCATCTGACTGTACCCAGATGGCACAGTCAGAATATATCAATACAGTTACACCCCAAGTTACATAACATGCGACTTAGTAAATTTGCAGTTACGTAATAAATCTACTAGCACGTATGAACACGTTTGCATATTGCACAGGTGATCTTTGACAGCCTTATTGCAGTACAGTAGTAGATGCCTCTCACAGTTAGCTCAGTCGTTGGTTATCACTGCTAGTTTCATTTTTTTTTTATCCTTAAAATTCAAACACAAAACCAAATGCACTGGTAATAAATCTAAAAACAAAAGAAGAAAAGTTGAAAATAATTCGTATGTATTATTTTCAACTATTTTGAGCGAATAATAGTGATGGAAAACATCCGATTAATAAACAGAAATAAAAATGGAAAATATCTGCTTAATGGCAAAAAAATTAATGTAAGACAGTGGTATGAGTAGCCATTGAACATTTTATTGTATGTATGTAATTTACAAATTCGACTTACGTAAAATTAGAGTTCCGTAAACGTTTACGTAATGCATTACTTACGTAACTTGGGGTGTGACTGTACTTAGTGGAAATTCCATGTTCTTATGCCATTTTACTTTATCTTCGAAAATGCCCAAGTTACAATAAGATCGTGCTATTCTTACATGCAATATTCTATGATACATTTTAGTACCATGGGATGTTGCATATAGAATCCTCTAGATCCTGTCCAGCATTTCCTTACCTCAAATAACAACTGATCCACACAGATGTAGCCTCCTCATTACACAACAGCCTCGAATATTATAAGTTGGTCTTTTGTCAACATTCTTCTTAACATGGTATCAGTCTGGTATATAAGTAGATATTAGAGCTGTTGCACAAACTGAATAAGAATTCAGTAATAAGGACTGATGGGATATCAGCATGGGAGTTAAGAGTGTTCAGCGGAAGTGGATAGTCCTTTGATGAGGCTATATAATTTGAGCCTCAGAACAGGAAGATTCCTAGAAATGGAAATAATGTATAGTAATCCCATTGCACATGGGAAGTGCAAAGACGGATGTATCCAACTATCGATCAATCAATATATCAGAGTTGAAGATTTTGGAAAAGCTGATTAGGACTCGCACTCAGAAATGGGTTGACAGAGAATCTCTACTTTGCAATGAACATCATGGGTTTACTAAGAGAAGGTCATGTTTTAGCAACTTGCTCACATTTTATAATGTTACAACTGAGCTAGACAAGGGGAATGGATAAACAATGATATTTTTGTATTTTGCTGAGGTTTTGACAAAATATAGCATGGAAAACTGTTGTAAAATTTGAGAGTATGGGTTTGGATTATAAATTAACATGAATAAGTTGACTGACATATCAGAAAGTGGTATATGAGAGATGTGAATCTGCAAGATTTCGGGTAACCAGGTGTACTACAAGGATCAGTCCTTGGTCCATTGTTATTCAATCTGTACATTAATGATATTGGGAAGGATTTGATTGGCAACATACAACTATTTGCTGATGATGCAATGATAGATAGCATAATCAGGAATGCAGCTGATGTGCAGTACTTGCAAAATGATTTGAATAGGCAAGAATTGTGGGCATGGGAAAATGGATATTAGTTCATTGTCAGTAAATGTAAAGTCATGCACTCTGATATGATTAGATATTCAATGTCTTATTATACTGGTGGGTTTATGCTAAGAGAAACTGATTGGAGTAGGGCTCTTGGATGTTAGTAAACAGCAAGTTGAAGTTCCATTATGATTCTGATATAGTGAAGAGAGTGCAAAAGAGATTATTAAAAATGATTTCAGGATTGTAGAATACTGATTATGAATGATATTAATGATATTGGAAAGGATTTGATGGGCTTTGATACATATTGAGAATTTGTAGACTGCAGACACTAGCAAACAGGAGAAAGAGAGGTGATATGATTGAGACAAACTTCTTAAAGAGTCAGAGAATTTCAATTTGAATTTATTTTATAAAGAGTGAGGAAAGGACAAGATGGCATCCTTGGAAGCTGAAAAAAAATGTTGCTAAGAAAGGGGGGATGAGGTCTAGATTTTTCTCTAAGAGTGGTGCGTGATTAGAATGGATTGCCATTGGATGTGTGTGCAAGGAGCTGAATGAATTCAAGAACAAGTATGACAGCTGGTGAATGTAGTATGTGATCTCCCTGGAGGTCTCTCTTAATAATAAGATATATATAAAACAAACAGACACACACCATAAAAGACCCAATACATATAAATATATACATATAATTTGAAACATCTCAGCACAGATGTTAGTGGAAAGATGAATTTAAAAAAAATAAAAATTTCTAAATTTTTATTTGGAAATTTTTTTTTTTTGTTAAGCCCATACATAAGAGGTTAGTAGATCAACCTATAGTACATTAGTACAGTGTATGGGTTGGGAAAGAAGATGTTTGTTCATATTGGATTTGAATGACTGTATATTGTATTCCTTAGGAAACACATCAAGGGAAAGACTGTTCCATAGTATAGCAGTTGCAGGGATGGAGGAGGAGAAGAAATTAGTTCTGTGTGTTTCCAGGTGCACTGTGTAGGGATGTTGAGCAGCAGCTGCACGTGTTCCAACGAGCTTAATAATAAGTGGAGGAATTATTAATGCTATTTCAGATGAACACTTTCCATGGAAATATTTGTAGAAAACACACAGTGCAGAGACTGATTGTCAGTGCAAAAAAATATGAATTGATAATTACAAAAAAGCAATGAATTAAAAACAATTTAATTACAAATAATTAAAAATTAGTTTTAAAAAATAGAAAATCAGAAGATAACTTAAGCTCATAATTAAATATGCAAGAATAAGATGGGCTTATTTTTAAATAAAGCAACAGTAATTCCTATTCAGAAAAAATAAAAAAAGAAAGAAAAGCATAAAAACTAGATGTGCATTTGGAATGCTACAAAATATATAGTAGAATATTAAATTTTAAAAAAAAATTACTAATGGAAATAAGAGTACAATGTAGAAACACACATCATATTTGATTATGGAAATGATTTGGTAAGAAGAAGAAGCTAACATATTACAAGAAAGAAAATTGACTAAAAGTTATTATATGCATATTAAAATAATGAAATACCACTGAACAATGAACTATCATTTAAATGGAATATAAAAAGCTATGAAGTATGGGAGAGATTGACATCAATTTGGGTTCATATAGGTCAAATTTATTTGAAACTAAGTAAGAAAATACCGACAAGTTTTGCCAACTTAGCTGTTTGGCTTCTTTAGGGTAAAAATAGACGTAAAACAACTTAAACGGTAAAACTGTTACACTAAAACTATTAATGAAAGAAGAACCAAATACAATTGTATTTTTCACAAAAAACAGAAGAACGCATACATCACACGCATGGAGCGTCTATGATCGCACTTGTTGTTATGTAAGAATGTTCTGTAATTAGCAGCAAGATTTAATTCTGGCATGCTTAAAGATCTTATGAGGGGTCATCCAAATCTCAGGTAAAATTAATCCTTGGTTTCTATTTAGGTTGTGTTTTGAATGGATCACTGTTATGGCTTCTTTTATGATTCGGGAGCAGAAATCCTCCTCTAAGTAGGGTATGGAGCTTTTGTCCCATTCTATGGTATGGTTTGTCCTGGAGAAATGAAATGCAAACCCAGAGTCGTCTTCTCTGTTATTGTTTACGTCTCCTACGTGTTCCTTTTTTCTGATTTCAAAACTTCTAGAGGTCTGACCAATGAAGTTTAATCCGCATACGAACAGGGGATGTCGTAGACTCCAGTATATTTGAAGAAAGGATGACTGTCTTTCGGAGATCTTAAGAATTGGCGGATGATCTTTGAAGGTTTAAAAGCCACTCATATTCTATGTGGCTTGAGGCAATCTTATTGGAAACTGTCCCTGTATATGGAATCATGATAGTGGAATTATAATGTATATCTTCAGGCTGTCATTGTGGGGAGGTCACAGAAAAGTATCTTGTGGATCAATTTTCTTGGGTAATCATTATTTATAAGGTTTTTTGATATCAGGAATAGTTCATCTTTGAGGACTTTATCTTTTGTAGTGATGAGAGCAGCTCTATTTTTTTAGCATGTGTACGATGCTAAGTTTCAGAGAAATGTGGTGTGAAGAAGTGAAGTGCAGGTATCGACCTGTGTTGTTTGGTTTGCGATAGACTGTAAGGCTGATGTGTCCATCTATTTATTTTTCTTTATCAAGTTCTAAGGTGAATTTAATTTTGTGATGGAAGGAGTTGATCTTGGTAAGAAAATCAAACAGATCCTTTTCTATGTTTTTCCATAGAATGAAAATATCATCCACATATCTCCACCACACTGTGGGTTTAGGGTCTAGTTGAGATAAAATTTCACTTTCAAGTTTCTCCATAAAGCAATCTGCACAAGAGGAGGGGGGTGAAAGAGGGCTGCCCATTGCAAGACCTGTTAATTGTTGGTAAATCGTTTTATTCCATACCGCTGCCCTGTTAATGCGCCACATACCACTACAAGGGGTGATCGATTATCGTAGGCTATGGCTCCCCAGACCATAATGCCTGCAGTGTGGGAGGTGTGGCATTCGATAGCGTGGTTGGAATTGTGTCCTTAACCAGGGGTCCTCCACACCCAAACACAATGATCATCTGTCCCCAGGACGAAGCAGCACTCATCGCTGAAGACCACACGTCGCCAGTCTGTGGCGTTCCACGTCGCTCTCGCCTGGCACCACTGCAAACGAAGTTGGCAATGTTGTGGTGTTGATGGGAGCACACGTAAGAGGCGCTGGGATCGAGATTCGCCTCTGCGAGGCATCGGGGAAATGGTTCGTGGGGACACAGGAGCCCCTACATCTGCCTGTATAGTGGACCGGGTCACCATGGGATCCCTCCTTGCTTGCCACACGATCCTCTCTAGCGTTGGTCTTCCTGATCTGACCGGTGCCGCTCGTGCCGGAACGTGTCCACAGCTCCCAACACTGTCAGATGGTATGGTCAGAATGGCTCATGTGCACGCTGACCACCCTATGGTTTTCAGGCCTATGATCATGCCTCTGTCAAAGTCCGTAAGTTGCTTAAATTGACGTCTCTGGCATCTACTCAGCATTATTGTCACTCTGTACTCTAGCTTGCATTGGCCGGTGCTTTTCGCTTTAATTGGCTATCGACTAACGCCAGCTTTATAAGGCTGCCGATTCGTGCTTGCAGCATCACCGCAAGGTGTGTGGGCATGTGCAATCGCACCAAACTTGGATCATTTGTATACCACCCCCGCACTCTAGCTATTTGCTTAGTTTTGCCGTTGTACCATGTTTTCTTCGAGGTGCGCTAATTTCTTTGTCCATGTGTGTATAATGGACTTTCAGATTTAACTAACACACCCCTCGCCCGAATTAGTCAGTTATATCGAGGTTTTACTGTACTGGATTATTATGAAATCAACGAGGCTAGGGGGATTGAGAATGATGGACAGTGTTAGGTTCAGAGGGCATATTGCAAAAGTTGATAAAATACAATTTGATCGCATATTGATTTCTGCACACAGATTTGGTCATCTGGGTTTCTTGGAGATCAGGTGGGGATAGTGAAGAGGATTCAGAGAAGACTGACCAAGCTGGGGACAGGTTTGTGGAATGCTCCCTACCAGGATAATTAAAAAATGTGCAGGTTGCAAAGTCTAGGTGATAGATGGAAACTTATATTAAAGGAGTTTTATGAGATTGATACAAAGAAAATATTTCAATATATGACAAACAGAGAGAGAAAAACTAAGAGTCAACTATGGAAGTTGTGTAAGAATGGTTAGTAATAACATACAGACTAATTTGTTTTGAGAGGAGGGTGTTGAATGCATGGAATGGATTGCCAGAATTAGTTGTATCCTGACAGCGAATGAGTTTAAGTCATGTGTATAAAAATTAGCGTAGATCTCCAACAGTGAGTCTTTGAATTTCTTGGAAATACCCATAATAGCTTTTCAAGGTCAAGATCCAATTTGAAATAAAATATTCCAGTCATGTCACTTTAATACATCCTCTCCTTACATGTTAGGCTCACTTGCCTGCCACAGCCATGTAACTTAGTTTTGGAGAAATAATTATGCTTTAAAAAAAAGGAGTTTTAAAAGAAATAGTAACAAATAAAGTTGCCAAGAAATTATATTCTTATTTAATTCTTTATACAAGTGTAAGCAAATGAAGTTTGAATGTGAATGTTTCTTCATGACTACGCTACTTGCATATTGAAGCTCTTGACTTCATATTAATTGCCTTAGTAATTTCCTACATTCTATAATTATGCTAGGCCACAGAAGTTAATCCAATCCACACAGTTTGCCATGTCTGTAAATTGCCTGTTCACTCTGACTACTTTGCAAGATGCAAAACTCAAGTTTCCTGGAGGACAAACTTCCACTTGAGATCAGTTGAAAAACCTCTTATAAAGATTCTTCGATTTCCTAAACAGGATTGGAAGCCAATCTTTCCAAAGTTTCGAATATGTCAAATTGGACTGCACTATTGTTAGATAGCTATTTATTTCTGACAATGATACTCAATCCTGTATGACTAAGCATAATGGCTACGATGCTGAGGATTTTGTTAAAATCAAAGAAGGAAAGAGGACCCAAGCAGCCTATTCTACCTTAGGTAGATTAGGCTGCTTGGACCCTCTAATCTCCAATCCTCACCTTCTCGTGGTGCACCCTGTTGGGTATTTACCTGGATACTGAATGAACGAGGATGGGCTGGCAATTTGGGATTTAGCCAACCAAACTGTATTCTTACTGGCTTAAATCAAAATATAAAATGGTACAACATGGCAGAATTTCATGCCGGATGGGGCGTCGCCCGGTTAAAAAAGGCTCCAGTTGTTTTTACCAGGGAACCAGGGCAAAAAGCAAAAAGTCAGCTACTGGAACAAATCCTAAAACACATCAACTCAACAGAGTTCAAGATCAGTACTATCAACATAAGAATCCTGAATGGCAAAGAAATGGAGCTAGCTGAGGAATTGGATAAATACCAGATCGATATAATAGGTATGACTGAAATAAAAAAAAAGAAAAACTAGTGAGATCTTTCTGAGTAAGAAATACAAAATGTTATATTCAGGCAATGACAATCAAGAAAAATAAGGAGTAGCCATAGTATTCAACACTAAATACAAGGCTAATCTTCTTGAATGATAGACATTCTCAAGTAGAGTCATCATCATCATCATCAAATTCCTGCCATGTACCCTCAAGGGGTGTACAGGATATGACAGTACTACATGAAAAAATTACATCATTACTAACTTCCTATCTACAATTTTCCTCCAAATCAGTCTGTTACTTGTCAAGACTCCAACATTATCAGATCTTATATTTCTATCGTCTAAGGCACTTTGTACCGTATCAATCCACCTATATCTTGGTCTTCCTCTGGGTCGTTTTCCTGCCAACCTGGCAGAGAACACTTGTTTTGCTAATCTTTCCTCTCCCATTCTATTTAAGTGACCATACCATCTGAGATTAGCTCTGTTAACGCATTCCTGGATGCTGACAATGTCAAGTTCTTTCCTAATATCCTCATTTTTAATATGATATTGCCATTGATGCCATCTGTTCACACCTCTAATCTTTCTCAGGACTCTCATATCTGCGGTCTCTAGTCTTTGGTCAAGTGTTTTACTTGTTATTTATTTTCTATATTCTTGCCAAAGTCCTCCCATGACTTTTGTTTAGCTAGTTTTACACACTGTTTAGCTTTCTTACATTTGTCTCTGTATTCCGTAAGAGTAAAAGCTGACTTATTTGCCAGGAACTTTTGATATGCTTTCTTCTTTTCCTTCACTGCCTCTTTAACTTCCTGTGTCCACCAGGGAGTTCTGATTTTTTTATCTTTGCACACAACCTCACCACATGCCTCTCTGGCAGAATCAATCAATGTTTCCTTCAGAGTTTGCCACTGAATCTCCAAGGCTTGATTCCTGTTCTCAAACTCTTTCATTTTCTTTTCAATAATATTTCTGTATTTTAGTCTACAGTTCACATCTGAGAGCTGCTCAACTTTTATTCGCTTTAAAACTTTCTTACATGTTATTCTTTTCAATATGAAATTCAATTTTATCCTGCTCAAGACTAAATAGTGATCACTTCCAATTTCAAATCCTCTGTACACTCTGGTGTCCTGCACCAGGGAGAAAACATCACTATCAACAATAACATAGTCAATGAGACTTTTCTTATTCCTAGCCTCTTCTCTCCATGTGAATTTGTGCACATTTTTATGTTGGAACATGGTGTTAGTAATAACCAGTCCATGTCCTGAGCAGAAATCCAACAGATATTTGCCATTATTATTAGCTTTGCTCTTTTCTCCAAATTTTCCCAAAATATTTTTGTATGTCTCACAATCATTTCCTACTCTACTATTTAGATCCCCAACAAGGACCAACTTTTCCTTTTTCACTGTGTCAGTTGCTTTTTCTAAAGCCTCAAAAAATTCCTCCACTTCTACCTTAGTAGAACCTTCTGTGGGACCATAGGCACAAATAAGTCTCATTGTCCAGTTCCCCATTCTCATATTTGCCCACATTACTCTACTTGAGACTGACTGCCATTCAAGAAGATTAGCCTCGCATTTTGTGTTGAATACTATGGCTACTCCTTCTTTTCTTTGAGTGTTATTGCCTGAATATAACATTTTGTATTTATTGCTCAGAAAGATCTCACCAGTTTTGGTCTTTTTTGTTTCAGTCACCCCTAATATGTCGATCTGGTACTTATCTAATTCCTCAGCTAGCTCCATTTCTTTGCCATTCAGGCTTCTTACGTTGACAGTACCGATCTTTAACTCTGGTGATGTTGAGTTGGGGTTTGTTTTCAGATTGGTTCCAGTAGCTGACTTTTCGCTGTTCGCCCTGGTTCCCTGGCGAAAACAACGGGGGCCTTGTTTAACCGGGCGACGCCCCAGCCGGCATGAAATTTTGTCATGTTGTACCATCATTTTTTATTTTGGTTTAACCAATAACAATACAATTTGGTCGGCTAAATCCCAAATTGCCAGCCCATCCTCGTTCGTTCAGTATCAAAGTAGATACCCAACAGGGTGCACCACGAGAAGGTGAGGATTGGACATTAGGTCAGAAGCTCTGGTCGGTTCTCCGCATTCCTTTAAAGGCTATGTGGAGGTCTCCTCTCAGTTATACAGCTTTGATCCTTAAGCACCCCTCTCAAGTAGAGTGATGTGGGCAAATATGAGAATGGGGAACTGGACAATGAGACTTATTTGTGCCTATGGTCCCATAGAAGTTCTACTAAGGTAGAAATGGAGGAATTTTTTGAGGCTTTAGAGAAAGCAACTGACACAATGAAAAAGGAAAAGTTGGTCCTTGTTGGGGATATCTAAATAGCAGAGTAGAAAATGATTCTCAGACATGCAAAAATATTTTGGGAAAATTTGGAGAAAAGAGCAAGGCTAATAATAATGGCAAATATCTGTTGGATTTCGGCTCAGGACAGACTGGTTATTACTAACACCATGTTTCAACATAAAAATGTGCACAAATTCCCATGGAGAGAAGAGGCAAAGAAATAAGAAATGTTTCATTGACTATGTTAATGTTGACAGTGATATTTGAAAAAAAATTGAAATTTGAATTATCCTGTAAGAAGATATTTATCCAGCATTTATTCAGCACATTGGATTAGGTAGCTGAATTCAGGTACTTGTACACGTAACTTAAGAACATGTTCTCTGTGGTGCAATTGGAAGAACTCTGGTACTTTGTGCTATTCAACCTAGTGATTCTCATCATCATCATGGCAAGAATCTTGATATTGGCAATTTTCAACAGAAAATGAGTTAGTCGATCTCACACAGATGTAGCAGCAGTGTTATCAGAGGATTTGAAATTGGAAGTGATCACCATTTAGTCTTGAGAAGGATAAAACTGAATTTCATACCTTTTCAGTATGTAAGAAAGTTTTAAAGCGAATAAAAGTTCAGCAGCTCTCAGATGTGAACTGCAGACTTCAGATTATTGAAGAAAAAATGAGAGTTTAAGAACAGGAACCAAACCTTGGAGATTCAGTGGCAAGCCCTGAAGAAAACACTGATTGATTCAGCCAGAGAGGCATGTGGTGAAGTTGTCTGCAAGGATAGAAAAATCAGAACTCCATGGTGGACACAGGAAGTTAGAGGCAGTGAAGGGAAAGAGGAAAGTATATCAAAAGTTCCTGCAAATAAATCAGCTTGTGCTCTTAGAAATACAAAGACAAATGTAACAAAGTTAAAAACTGTGTAAAACTAGCTAAACAAAATTCATAGGAGGACTTTGGCAAGAACATAGAAAATAAATATCAAGAAGGTGGTAAGATATTCTGGAGGTTGTTGACGAAGCATAGAAATGGAGGGAAGAGTGCTGTAAAAGGAGTTAGAGATGATAAAAATGACATGAAAACTGGAGAAAAAGATATCCTTGAAGTATAGAGTAATTACTTTGAAAAATTGCTAAATGAAACAAGGCAGTGATGATAGCACAATGGTAAAACACACCCAACTGGCATGCAGTCAAAATACATATCTATACTTGAAGTAGAAAAAGCCATCAAAAGCCTGAAATGTGGAAAGGCAGCAGGAGTAGATGATATTCTACCAGCAAAGCTCAAGTATATGGAGGTATATGTCTTACAGTGGCTGCACTATATAGTTCAGAAAGCCTGGACAGAGGGACGAATTCCCGATGATTGGAGTAGAGCTCTCATAGTACCCATATATAAAAGGGAAATGTAAGATTTACAGAGGTATATTTCTCTACTGAGTGTTCCTGGTAAGATTTATTCAAGTACTTGAGAAACAGTTGAGAAGGATTGTGGAAGAAAAGTTTGGTGAACAAGCTGGATTCAAATCAAATAGAGGCTGTCAGGATCAGATTTTCACTTGACAACAAATAGTTGAGAAATCATGGAAATATAACAAAGATCTGCAATTTAAGTTTTGTAGATCCGGAAAAGGCATATGATAAAGTGCCAACAGAAAAGCTATTCAAACCCGGCCTGGTTGGCAGAGTGGTTAGCGTATCTGCTCCCCAGTCAAAAGGCTGCAGGTTCGAATCCAAGCGTGGGCATGGATGTTTATCTGTGAAAATACTAGTAGTGATGGTCGGTGGTAGATGGCGTTGGTGTAGATGATGAAGGTAGTTGCAGTTGGTGGAATGGTGGAGACAGAGTTGTAGAGTAAGTACCCTCCCTCGATGAGTCTTAGGACTCCCTGGAGGAGTTATGCAATAATAATAAAAAAACACTACAGTTATATGGCATCAATGGGACATTATATCAGGCAATACTTGGTCTTTATTTGAGTTGTAAATCAGCAGTTAGAATTGAAGGAAGTACAGGAAGATGGTTTACTGTTAAATTTGGTATCAGACAAGGATGCATATTATCCCCTCTGTTATTCATTATCTATACGGATCACATTATGAAGGAAAGCGGTATTAAACCTGATATCAAAATTGGAGATGTTAATCTCAGCTCTTTGCTTTATGCGGATAATGTTATACTTCTAATATTATCAAAGGGTCTTGCATCTGTGCATGTCAGAAGAAGGAGAATACATTCCGATAGGGTAATCTTTTCTTTAATGAAAATTCTAGTTCTTAAAGTGGTAACTATTTTGCTTTTACAACAGTTGGAAAATTTATGTATACAGCACATGATTTCATATGTTGGTGACCAATTTATACATCCGTTATTTCTTTCTCACCTTCAGTATGAATCGACTATTTTTGGCACGTTGCTAAACTTAGTTCTATGAAGTGTGGCCATACAATAAATCTGCTACAAGTACTGATTAAACTGAATAACTGTTGTAATAGATATGGTATGAAGGTCAGCAATAACAAGACAATGAAAATAGGCAGAAACATTAACTGTATTGTGAATGGAGAACCTACAGAACAAGTAAAACATTTCAGCTACTTAGGCACAATTTTTAGTGAAGATAGTAAAATAAATATGGAAATAGACAACAGAATCAACAAAGTAGGTAGTAAGTCAACTGAATAAATTTATATGGAATAAGAGAGAAATTAGTCAAAACATTAAATTAGCTGTATACAAGATAGTGTTCAAACCAATTTTCACTTATGGATGTGAGAGCTGGGTTAGAAGTAAAGACTTGACCAAAGACTAGAGACCACAGATATGAGAGTCCTGAGAAAGACATGAACAGATGGCATCAATGGCAATATCATATTTAAAACAAGGATATTAGGAAAGAACTTGACAATGTCAACATTCAGGAATGTGTTAGCAGGGTTAATCTCAGGTGGTATGGTCCCTTAAATAGAATGAATAAGATTAGCAAAACAAGTGTTCTCTGCCAAGTCGGCAAGAAAAAAAGACCCAGAAGATCAAGATATAGATGGATTGATAAAGTAAAAATGCCTTAGAAGGCAGAAATATAAGAGCTGATAATGTTGGAGTCTTGATAGGTAACAGACTGATTTGGAGGAAAATTGTAGATAGGAAGGTAGTAAGAATGTCAATTTTTCATGTAGTACTATCATATCCTGTACACCCCTTGAAGGTACATCAGGAATTTGATGACAAACTTGCTAAATTTTTGGCTTCATTCTTACAAGCTCATAAGCAAGTATCTTACATAAACTCCACACAATTTAAAATAGCATATTAAAAGGAGCATAAATGATTATCTAGTTAAAGCTTCAATGTGTCATCCTCTTTTGTAATGTCTGTAGGTGATACTGAAACTACTTTCCAAAGTTTTCTCCCTACACTTGAGTTCTGCTTTATCATTTTACAACGGTCAGCTCTATAAACAAATTAATGGTGTTGCAAAGATCTTTTGCTATTCTGCTTTCATAGATGTGCTAAAAACTATACAAGAAATATTTTAGTGATATCTGCTAAACAGTTATATCCTTAACTTGCATTTCAATGTTTTTGCAAGAAATAAAATCTGCAAAGACAAACAGACCAAGTTATCTA